>NC_083560.1:30404295-30713409 GCF_019925205.1 Metopolophium dirhodum
TTGTAAAAATATAAATTTCAGACGCTCATAAAAATTTAATTTAAGTTTCTTCTAGACATTTTTTTTTTTGATAAAGGTAGACAAACTTATGAGTAATCTTATATTACATTTTCAAATCTTAGATTTGAAAAGAAAAATTTTTATGAATTCTCAATTCAAAATAATTTGCTATTTTTCGTGATTTTTCCGTATTTTGTCAAAATTTGAACTTTAAATGCTTATAATTAAAAACTGTGACTAAGGATTTTTAATTTTTTTCATCTGCCTTTGAAACAATAACCTAGGAGCCTTCTATTAAATTTTCAAGCTTTTTTAACCAACAGATAAAATTTTATTGATATTTATAGAAAAAAAAACTAAAAAAATTGAAAACTGACAATGGCCGTAAACAGCTCAAAAAGAGTCAAAATATTTTGTAAATTTTATGGTGTATAGAAAATGCTAATATAAACATTCAGTCAAAATTTCATGTCCCTACGGTCATTTGTTTTAGAGTTACACCAAAAACCAAAATCGATTTTCTCAAAAACAGATTTTGCGTAAAAATTCCCGTTTTTCCTTAATTTTTCTTTTGTTTTTCACGTCGCTTGTGAAAACTACTGGGAAATTTTTACTTTTGACCCCCCAAAGTACCAACTAGATTCACTTTCCTATCAGAAAAGTTACTATTGAAGAAAATCCAAGCACTTTTACTGTCCTAAAAGGTGATGACAGACACAAAAATAAAAAAAAAAACACACATCATTGTAGAATCAATACATTCATCGCTTCGCTCAGAATCTAAAATAAAACAAGATTCAACGTATGTATTTAAAATGTTTATTGATATGTTAATGTTTTATTATTATCATTGAATAATATAAATAATAATATTTATTATAATCAATGGTATTATGGTAATACGTTCAAAAATATTGGTAAATATAAAAATAAATACATAATAGGTACATATTAATACATATACATATGTCTATATTGATATTTTTACAAACTAAATTTAAATCGTAAGTTATTGTACGCTATTAAATATTGTTAACTCAAACATACTTAAAATGTTTGTACAACAATTAAAGGTACAGAAGATATTAGATTTTCTAGCCTACATAATATTGTTATATACAAATAGGTATACAATTGGGCAGACAGTGGCTTTAAATCGCGAAAACACTTAACAGCGCATTCTCTTGGTCATTGCTCGGTTTCGTTTGACCGTGTGGCATCCTCTTGATTATTGCTTCTTAATAACTCCATTAAAAGATGTAAACTTTGCCCGTATCTTTCTTTACTCTTTATTGATAACATTTATTTTTCGACCTATTAACAAACCACAATAATTAAATCATTGAGCCGTTTAATTTGAGGTTTCACACGCTATTTGTTAAAAATGGATAAAATGTTCAATTTTATATTATAGCTATAAAGCTTTAAAATATTTTGAAATAATACAAAGTATCTCATAAGTATAGTTTTTTCTGAAACCAAAACATATAATTAAATATTTAAACGAAGAATTACAAATTTAATTGTCATTGAAATTTAAAATTATCATCGGCAGGACTTGAAATATTTGCGTACCTATATAATAATCAATAAATTATATTTACACACCGGTTAGGTACCTACTATATTAGGTATACAATAATATTCTATTTAATATTTTACTGGCAACGAATAACAAATAGGTAACGTAATTTTAGATTCTGAACAGAGCGATGAATTTTTTGATCTTTCAATATTGACGTGTGTCTTACTATTCTTACTATTTTTATTTTTTTTGTCTGTGTACACGATAAGTAGTTGAAATAATGCTTCGATTTTCGACTTCAGTATCTTTTCCAGTGAGATAGTGAATTTATTTCGACGTTGGTGCATTGGGAGGTCAACATTTCAAATTCCTAGTAGTTTTAAAAATGACAGGAAAAACACACAAACAATTTAAGGAAAACGGTAATTTTTATATAAAATTGGTTTTTGAAAAAAAATCGATTTTGGTCGATTTTGGTATGAAATTAATAAATTATTGTGAATTAGATATTCAAAAAAATTTTTGGTTTTATATCTAAGCTTTGAAAATTTAATACAAGATCCCTCATAAGTTTGTCTACCGGAAAGTCAACAAATTCTATACATGATAATATATAATATTAATTGTATAGGTTAGTTTATAGGTTTATGTCCTAAAGTCGTATACTATGTATTCAATCATATATTGTTACTTTATTGTTAATAGTTTAAAATACTCAATATCTACACTCGACGTTTTTCTTTTTAAATCTTAGGTTTGAAAATTGAATACAAAATTCCTCATAAGTTTGTCTACCTTTATCAAAAAAAAGTGAGGGGACTCGACCTCGGCGGCTTGGTGAGTGATATTATTACTAGAGATCATGGTAACCTTTTGTAAAGTAAAGTTGGTACCTACTCAACAAAGGTATACATGTACTATTATTGATAAAATATTATTACAAATCTTATTATATATCGAACATTAAATAATATATATTTTTTATTTTATAAATTATATAAATTATGGTTACTGATCGGGCCGTGGTATGTTGCACTAGCACTATGCATAAGCATTTGAAGTTAACATTTTGACAACAACTGTTCAAATCACAATTACGCAAATTTGTATGTGGTAACTACCAACTTGTATATAACTTGATTCAAAATCAAAATATAAAAAACCTACATGGTGACCTAGATTAAGTCTTACCTTAAAATTAGATAATAGATAAATTTACACATGTTGGTATAACAATTTCTTTATAATGAACAAAATATATGTCTAAAACTTCTATTCCAGCCTTAAGTGTAGAAATAAAGGTATTCATTTTTCAAAATATTGTTTTAATCGTATCTTAGGAATTATTGAACATAAATATTGAATTGGAGACTATAAGTTATTACGGTGCGTCCACATTTGAGCAAATTGACATTGTTTAGTAATTAATAAAAATAATTAAAAGCCCAAGGGCCAACAGATTGTGTGTATAAAAACTTGTACGCACAATGTAAACTTTTACTAGTGTGGATGCGGCTTTATGAAGTTTTGGGTTTCCATTGTGTGAAGGATGTCTCTGCTCAATATTGCCTAATGTATGCAATATGTGGCATAACACCTATTTAGAATTAGATTGAGTAAATAACTTTAATAATCATATTAATAGGTAATTATAGTAGTATTTACTATTTACACTATGTAATGAAATATTTAAATTATCAGTACAAACTAAAATACATCATTAATTTTTAAGCTACAGAAATTTTAAAATGTTTATATACAAAGTATTATCATTAATTATTTTATCTAAAATCTGTTCAATACACCTTTATATATTTATCTGATTAATATAGTTCATTCTATACAACGTTCTAGCTGATTATACATATGTATGATTTATAACAATTTTTTTTAATACAACCAGCTTTGTAAAAAATAGATATTGTATGGTAGGTTAAATAAACTAAGATGATTTAGGTAGATTGTTGCATATAATTCATATAATATAAACATACATGTTTACATCCATCATTGTTATACATTAACATGTATCTGTTTAAAAATCATGAAGTGCTTCTAGGAAATCGCCTTCTTCCATCTCTAGAGATAAAGGTGTATCAAGCCTACAAACTTGTATTCCATTGAACCGCAATCTGACGCCATTCAAAGGCAAATCCTAAAACATTAAAATTTTGAATTAATTAATTGTAATTCTAAACATTAAACTGGCATTTAACTTGGTTAATATAGATAAAATAAAAAACAACACTAAAATTTAAAGTTTAAATTACATAATTTTTTAAATATCATAATTCAGTATTGACAGTCTTACACATATAATGCTATTACTGTATTGTTATAAAATTTAAAAGGACATCACATCCAAATTCCTTGAAAGTTATCAATTTTATCTAACAAGTTTTATATTGCTAATTTTTTACATCAGTTATTCATCAGTGATGAAAACTACAAAGCAGAGCAAAATACTAGAAATATTACGTAGTTATCGTGCTTGTCTTATCTATGTGATAGCAAAATACCTATCTGTTAATAGGTATTGATTTTCAGAACTAATTTCAAATTATGTGATAGTATCAATAATGTAATTATTGTACCCAATAAATATACGCAACTCATGTTTATTAAATAATACATATTTATATTATTACTAATAAAATAATAAACCTCAATTACAATGGCAATATTTACTTGCTACTCGCTTCTACCAAACTTTCTTAATGTAATAGAATAGGCGTACTAGCACAAGTAAGAGATTGATGATCATTGAACAGTTTAATTTTTTCACTACTTAATTGTTAGAAATTGTACCTACTCTCTGGCGAGTGAATTTTTTTTTGGAAATCAACATTGCTATAAAAATGTCTTGAGTGCTAACAATTAGAAGTAACCTCAAACGTAATTAAACTAGTCGCTCATGACTTTGTTTGCTGACAATCAAAGATTAAACTTGCACAATGTAATTAATACCTACCTAAGTAATTCACTTATTAGGTAGGTAGTTCTTGATTAAAATACATTATATTTCTAAATAATTTATGATTTAAAATATTGCATGGTAATTTAGTCTAAAATTTAGTAACTGTAATTTTAAAAGTTACAATTGCAAATACTTTTTGTTAGTTTATACTTACAGATCTTGTACAGTACGTTTTCATCAATCTATCAAACGGTGTAGTCTTTTTGATCAGAAATTGAAGGCTTGTGCCGTCTTGTCTGCATACTTTGATATTTATATGATTTTGATATGGACCATTGGCTGGTCGAGCTTCTGCAGGTGGAGAATCTGGCGATGGGGCATCTACTGGAGGTGTGTCCTATAACACAAGCCATTTTTTTAGTATTAATTGGGGTATAAAAACTAACAAAATTTTAATTTGTACCAAACAGTTCAAATGTTCTAATTTTTAATTGACTGGGAACATTGAGCGATATAAACACTTTTTTGTAGTCAATCCATAATTGATGATTCGTATGAACCACACAATTTATTAAGAGTTTGTCATACCCACATGTGTTGCTTTACACACACATTAGTTGTCAGAAGTCAGTCAAATATAATCAACGTCAACGATAATCATAATAAAATTGTCAATAATAGTATTGAGATGAGAGTCCATGACGGTGATAAATTTCCGGTTCAAGGTAAACAGTTTTATGAATGTTAACTTATAATAATATGGTGAATGTCATCACCCCAACAATTCTGGTACTATCGACACATTATAATAACGACCATAAACAAAGACAAGATGAGCAACGGGTGCTCAGACCTGAATACCTGATGCACTATTGACATTTTCGACCGTTTGGCGAGACATAGGTAGTTAGCTGGTGGGTATTTGTGAAACAACCGATTGTGCGGTGTATGTAAATTATATGTAATTTATATATTATGATGTATGAAAAAAACACGTCTGCCTGCTACAAGCCGGACGGATGCCGTCACCGCGAGATACTATACAATTGCGGTGGAAAAGACGGAAAATGAATCGAGAAAAACGATGGCGTGGCCCAATTTCATGCAGTTGATGTGCCCGTGGAAGGCGGCCACCTCCAATATGTTGTTGATCAGGCGGTAGTTGGGGTGCACTTTGGCGAACATTGATCGCCTATGGCCACCGGGTCGAAAACGATGGGCGAACGAGTTGGACTTGATTATTTTCAATATCGAGTCGCAACACTCCTGTAAGTCGACGGCCGGGACGGGCAGCCCGTCGTACCGTTTCCGCTGGTCACGGTCACACGCGTAGTAGGACAACTCCACTAGACTGGGTAGTTACCTGGTCGTCCGCTGCAGCCATCGCGGTTGTGTTTTTCAATAAAGATCGCCGGAAGAGGGTAGCTATATAGCTCACGCTTGCCCACTGTAAACATATAAAACCAAAACGTTAGACGACGATGGACGTCCAAACTATATCCGTCCATATTGACGGGATACACCCAGGGCTTGCAAACGTTAAAATATTACGTTGTATTTTGACCAAAAACGATTGAGATTTGTAAACGTTATTATAACGGAAAGCGATAATCAAAAATAATTAAATACCACTAAACCAAACATACCGATTGACAAAATATTATATCGTATATAATTAAACAAAACATAACACAAAACGTAATTTATAAAATATTTTTATCCAACGAAAAATAACGTTAAACGAAAGAAGTAATATTGGTTTCGTAAAAATATTTTTTTCACGCAAATGGACATTAGAATTGATCATAATATTATATTCTGTATCCGGGCCTTTATATACCTACCCGCATTAGTTAGTATTAATAAATTCAATAGGTTTTAACACTATTCTAAATAACGATAAATGCAAAACTTGTATAACGTTTTGATTCTGAATAACGATGAACGCAAAACTTAATAATAAACTAAACTAAATATTTTTGATATTAATTAAAAGCTTGAGAGGTTTAAAACCCCCCTCATATACGGTCTTGGAGGCAGTGGCGTATACATAACTTTTGTATGGGGGGGGATCAGTTGCAAACAAATTATTATGGAACAAAAATACCTAAACCTAGGTATGTGCACATTTAAATACCTAATAAATGATAAAACATATATATTCAATACATTTTATTTTAAATTCTACAAGTAGTTATATGTAGTTATGACTTGTTCGTACAACTGACATAATATTTGTGGTTGTTTTTTGTTTTTAGATAATAATATTTATTATTTAAGCTATTTTTAGCTATTTTTATATTTCTTTTTCTAATGTATAGGAAAATGTACCTATTATTATACGCACGGACATGTGGGCGTCGTCTCCGCCGCGTTGATATCGGTGACGGTGGCGACTGGCGACGGCCCGTGGCTGGTCTGCCACATATTATTATCTTATAATAATTTATTATACTTGTATAATATATAATATACATATTATCAAATATCACATAATACGATTATATGAATATGAAATAAATATATGATTACTGATTAATATTAAGTAAATTATTTTTAATTAATTGTTGAATGTGTTAAAATAAAAATTTACAAAAAATCCTTGCCATTTTTTTTTCCTTGTAATTTCCTTACATTAAGTCATTAAGAACACTATTTTATAAATTTTAAAAAAAGGCCTATTGGGGGGGGGGGATCTGACCCCCACATCACCCCCCCCCCCCTTGTATACGCCCCTGCTTGGAGGTACATAATATGAAGAAAACACTGCAGCGATACGGGAAGTTGAGATTGGATTTGAAAACAAAATCTTTGATAGCTAAATTACTAATCTAAATTTTCCCCGTTCGACCGTATTACTAACAACGAAATATAATATAAATTATAATATAATTAAATACCTATTATACTTACCGATAGTAATTTTGGTGTGTTTACTGAATGTTGATTTGAATCTCGTTCGAAGATACCGTCCTATGGGTTCACCGATTAAAACTGCAGAGACGTACCTATAAATAAATATGAGCACAAGTTAATTTTAGTCTAATACCTAATTCCCAACGAAACATTATAATAGGTATGTATCATAATTAAAGACCGGATTTATATTCTCTTAAAATACCTTAAATATGATGCTAATATTCTCGAAAAAACCTTAAAATATTCTAACTCTAAATCATATATATTGCTACACCCTTAATCCGTAAAGGTACGCCTAAAAACCAATGTTTGCAATATAAAACTCGCTTACGCCATCGGTAAAGCGTAGACAACTATTTTAGAATTGTTGTACCATATTATTAAATGCTATTTCGACGTCCGCCATTAAATCGTTTGTAAATACACGTGCTCAGCCGTCGAAGAAGGTTGCTCGTCGTATATAATAGGTATATACAGTCAACTCGCGGTATAACGAAGTTCGATATAACGAAAATCTCGGTATAACGAATACAATACTGTCGTTCCCTTGAAAATCTCGTGATATAACGAAAAATTAAATGTATTTTTGGTCCTCTCTATATAACGAATATTTTTTAGGCAAAAGTTCTGGCATTGTAACGAATTGTTATAATTTTGGAGATTGATGTTACAAATTATACGAGTTTGTTTCGGCTATTATTATTTATTATGCGATAAGATAATGTTGATGTCGTTGCTTATAAGATACACGTCAATATAATTTAAGCTATAACGGAGTTTATTTCAGCGATTATCATGCGATAAAATAAATGACTCTACAACGTTATTGTAACCTCTACGTTATGTCGTTAACGTTTTAGTTTAGTTTCGTTGTTGTGTCAAATTTGGAGAACACTATTGACCGCATAAGCGCAAGTAACAACAAACAAAAAAAAAATAACCGATATAAAAAAAAAAAATATGTCTATATATGTAATAAACTAAAAATAAATTGTAATTAATTAATAAATAATATGTATGTATGCATCTAATAAAATATGTGATAATATCTAGGTAATATGTATGTATGTAATTATACAAATCTAATAAAACCTAGATTTATTTTCTTTTAAGTCTCGTTTAAACGAATTTTGTTGATATATATGCTTCCGATATACCGAACTTTTTTCTCAGTCCCTTGAAATTCGTTATATCGCGAGTTGACTGTAGTTTACTTTGCTTTTCTTCGCGACGACAATGAGAGTAGGTACTTATACACAGTGGCGGAACTACGATCATTGAGGCCCGTGGATACAATATTTTTGGAGGCCCTATATCTGTAATTTAAATTTCTAAACATTTGGCTGTTTATTTGTATGGAATAAAAAAAAATATATTTATAGTAAATTAATAATTTATTTAATTATAATTTCGGAAACAGTAATAATAATATTTTATTTACATTGATAATGATTTTTTTCTGCTACGGTCTTGAGCAACCGTCTTCACCAATAACGATAGTTTAAGTTTTGAGAATGTCCTTTCTGCACTCGCCACAGTAACCGGTAATGTAAGGAACAAGTAAAATGCCGTTAATAAGTCAAGGAAACTAGTAATCAAATTATTATTTTCAATTATTAGTAATTTAGTCATATCAACAACGCTGTTACAAGACTTAAGTTCAGAAGCAAACAGACACTTAAATAAAGCCTCCATGGCGCCATTAAAAATATGAACAAAATGTTTAATATATTATAATAATAAGTGACAATCGCGTCCAGGACAATATTAATATATAATATAACGTGACGATTTGCGAACACGGTATAATAATAAGATTGTCGATACTCGATATGGGATTTCGCGTTCACGATATATTTAAGAAAAGTAATATGGCAACTCACGTGATTGTACTAACTATTTATCATCAAATTTTAAATCATAAGGTTATTTAATTTTCTTTAAAATTTAATATATTATGTAGATGAAATATATAAATATGTTCAAAACCATTAGTTTTAATAATTATTAATATTAAATTTCTAGTATTTACGTAACACCAATGACTACAATGATTCAATGATTGTATACGAATCACAATTTAATGTTGTCTTTCAATGCAAAATAATTGTAAAACTACTTACCTACCTATAATTAACTTTGATGTTGTTTCTGACACCAAACACCGTCAAACACCCAATAACACCACTCTCATATTAAAATCAGAATAAAATTAAAAAAATAATTTATTTCTTGGGCCGTAGACCGTAGTATATAATAATCTATTTCTATAATTTAGTATACCAGCTATTATAGGCCCCACTCTGAGTTACCGCGTATCGCCGCCGCATGCCCGCATATCGCGATAAGACATGACAATATTATTATACTCGTTTAATATTATTATTCACATTAATTATTAATAGTACCTACCTACTAAATACTGAGTATGGTGTATGGTTATCCGCTATCAGTATACTTAGTATTATTTCAGTATTCAATGATTTTATTTACTTGAACCAAAATTTTTTTTAAAAAGTACATTTTGCTGCGAGGCGCCGAGGCCCCTTTCACGATGAGGCCCGCGGAAAATCCCGCCTTCAATCATATGTAGTTCCGCCACTGCCTATACACATTGTACCCCGGGAGTCATATCAACACAATATTCTCGGAACCAAGACGTTTCGATTGTGTCCGTAAAGCCAAAAAAAAAAAGTGGATAAGTGGATGTCGCTCTGCTGTACAGTAGGTTACAAGTGGGTCACTGTAATGGATGGTGTTAAATTTGAATTCAATGATATAATATAAATGTATAAGAAAAACGATTCTGAGCGAAAACGGTCAGTCAGCCTATGATATTACCAAGTATATTTGATGATATTATTGTGAATAAAGTAATTTATATATAACCTATTTACGTGGAGCCTTGTTTTAAATTTTCAATCCTTAGCCATAAAAGTTGAACAATATAAAATATACATTTCTAACTACAAAATAATTATTAAATTATAAATTTGATAAATTTTGTCAAAATTTGAACTAAAATGCTTAAAAAAAAAAATTGTGCCTATGTATTTTTAATATTTTTTAACTACTATAAGAATGATGTATCAGGAGCCTTATATTAAATTTTCACGCTTTCTAACCCAACAAATAAAATTTTATTGATATTTATAGAAAAAAAAACTAAAAAAGATGGAAATTAACCATGTCCGTAAACAGCTCAAAATAACTCAAAATATTTGGAAAATTTTATGGTTTTTAGAAAATGCTTATATAAATATTCAGTCAAAATTTCATGTCCCTACGGTCATTTGTTTTAGAGTTACACCAAAAACCAAAATCGATTTTCTCGAAAACAGAATTTGCGTAAAAATTCCCGTTTTTCCTTAATTTTTCTTTTGTTTTTCACGTCGCTTGTAAAAACTACTGGAAAATTTACCAACTAGATTCTCTTTCCTATCAGAAAAGTTACTATTAGTTACTATAGCATGACGGGCTTCAAAACCCTACGCGGCGATATTTACAGGCGGGATACCTAACTGTTATACAGTGACCCACTTGCCCACCTTCTAGATTTTGTTTGGGTGGGTAAATGTCGGAGGAAATATTGCTGCGGATATTGGTGGAAATTATAAGAACAATAATGTAATTAATATTTTTATATGTTAATATAATATTATATATCAATTAGTTACAAAATATATTTGTTAAACTCATATAATTCTTTATTATTTTAGCAAAGGTGAAAAAAAATCGTAAATTATTTACAGTGATGCCCGTATAGCCACTCGCTCGCTGCGACAAAAAAAAAACGAAATTATCCACCAACTTGTTGTGCAACACCACCTTAAGTTGGTCACAGGCACGAATTAAGATATACTGGATACGGAACGGAGCAGGTGATAGCTTATAAAATGAAACTTAAAAGTGCTAAGACAATCATGTCCATGAATTTGACCCACCCACTTTCTATGATAAGACCCAAACCAATACCAAAAGTTAGCAAATAGTTAGCAAATAATAGCAAATTTCTTTAGAAGTTAGCAAATCATTATTGAGGCAGTTATAAGCATTATTTATTTGGGTGGGCCAAGTTCAGGTAACCCACCCACTTTGTCCAATCGTCTCCAAGCAAACGCCGTTAGTTAGCAAACAGTTAGCAAATAATAGCAAATCAATTTTTGAAGTTGGCAAATCAAAATTCTATTTTTGGCCGATTTTGGAAAAAAAATTCCAGCCCACCCACTTTGTCCGATCGTCTCCAAACAAACACCGGTAGTTAGCAAATAGTTAGCGAAATAATAGCAAATTATTAATTATTATTTTTGCATGACTCTTTTATATTATTTTTAGATTATGAATTACGATAATATCCATAATAAAACTCATATACTCATATACGATATTAGTTATTACTTATTAGGTGTAATTTTTAGTGTTTTATAAAATAGATACGTGTATGAGTATGATTTTTCGTATCCTTGGTGATATGACAACTTCTAAAATATTCTCAATCTGCTTGAGTAGCGTACATAAGCCTTTTTTATGGGTGGGGGGTTACAAAAATATTTTCATGTCTACATTATATGGGATTTGACCATGTTACAAATAGTATAGTTAATACCTACTTCACTTTCACGAACTTCTCGCTCGTGTATTATTTGGCTGTAATAATATTATATACTAATTAGTGACATAATGCAAATAAACGTGTTGTGTTATTTTACCACCTCAATCCAAACTAACACTACGACCGGATCATGATCAACCAGTGTTCAATCATCGTGTATGCATCACACTCTGTAGTCTGTGTTTTTTTCACACGATTAATGTCTTCTGGTATCATCACATATCGTGGTTACTGCTAATAAGATGAACACGACAAATTTAAATCTATTAACGGACTAAGATATTAATATTATACAGGATTATGGAACACAAATAATATTTGTTGGGGACTTCAGCACTTCACCACTAGTTTGGATTGAGGTGGTAAAATAACACAACACGTTTACTCATAGTCATACTCATACACGTATCTATTTTATAAAACACTAAAAATTACACCTAATAAGTAATAACTAATATCGTATATGAGTATATGAGTTTTATTATGGATACTATCGTAATTCATAATGTAAAAATAATATAAAAGAGTAATGCAAAAATAATAATTAATAATTTGCTATTATTTCGCTAACTATTTGCTAACTACCGGCGTTTGATTGAAGACGATCGGACAAAGTGGGTGGGCTGAAATTTTTTTTTCTAAAATCGGCCAAAAATAGAATTTTGATTTGCTAACTTCAAAAATTGATTTGCTATTATTTGCTAACTGTTTGATAACTAACGGCGTTTGTTTGGAGACGATCGGACAAAGTGGGTGGGCTGGAATTTTTTTTTCTAAAATCGGCCAAAAATAGAATTTTGATTTGCTAACTTCAAAAATTGATTTGCTATTATTTGCTAACTGTTTGCTAACTACCGGCGTTTGTTTGGAGACGATCGGACAAAGTGGGTGGGCTGGAATTTTTTTTTCTAAAATCGGCCAAAAATAGAATTTTGATTTGCTAACTTCAAAAATTGATTTGCTATTATTTGCTAACTGTTTGCTAACTACCGGCGTTTGTTTGGAGACGATCGGACAAAGTGGGTGGGCTGGAATTTTTTTTTCTAAAATCGGCCAAAAATAGAATTTTGATTTGCTAACTTCAAAAATTGATTTGCTATTTTTTGCTAACTGTTTGCTAACTAACGGCGTTTGTTTGGAGACGATCGGACAAAGTGGGTGGGTTACCTGAACTTGGCCCACCCAAATAAATAATGCTTATAACTGCCTCAATAATGATTTGCTAACTTCTATAGTAAATTTGCTATTATTTGCTAACTATTTGCTAACTTTTGGTATTGGTTTGGGTCTTATCATAGAAAGTGGGTGGGTCAAATTCATGGACATAAGACAATCAGCTGCTGTGTCAAGAATACTAGCGCTCTCTAGTTATATTATACTCTCTAGTTGTATGAAATTCCCGCACTTTTTTTGAATATATATTATATATATTATTGTATTGGATTTGTGTCACAGAAAATGTGGGCAAGAGTCAAAATATTTTGAAATTTAAATGATGTATTTTAAAATGCTAATACAAACATCTAAATAAAATTTAAAATATTTGTGGCTAAGTTTTTTAGTTGCATAAAAAAAACTAAATCTATTTGGTCTAAAGCTGTTTCTGCCTAAAAATCCGAGTCAATTACGACCACTCAAAAGTACCAACTAGATTATCTTTCCCACCAGAAAATATTATGCAGTTTAAAATAGAAGCATTATTTCTATTAGCATAAATGTTTATTGCAGATAGAAAAAAAACACTCATCATTGTAAAATAAATGTTTTTAAAATAGCAATATAGGCATATATTTATATATATATATATATATATATATATTATAAGTTGTTTAAAATAAAATAATGTATTTTTTTGATAACAATAAGAGGTAGTTAGTTCTTATAACACGTGATTACAAATTGTTAATGATAATTTGCATTTTCTCATTATTTTATTAAATATTTTTAAACATATTTTATATACATTTATACGTCTACCATGGTAAGGGAGAACAAATGTTGTATACAAAACTGTCCAGGGTTACATAAATCTGGGTTTAGTGTCCCACAATGTTCCTTCAATGAATGGCAAGAAGCAATTGGAACATCTTTAAGCAAAAGATCAAGAATTTGTGGAGCTCATTTTTCTAAAAATGATATTCACGATACTTGGACTTCCGGCGAAGGGTTGACCGAATCAGTATTCGGTAAGTTATAAGTTTAAATTTTGATTATAATCATTGTCCTAACATAATATACTTAGTATAATGCTAAATTACATCACTGATGCTTACTAAGTTTATGTTCTAAAATATATATAGATATGCTTAAAAAAGCCAAGATTAAAAGATGGAGCAGTTCCTAAATTACTTTTAAATGGCAATGCTGGAAATATTGATACACCCATCACTCTCAATACCTCAAGTAGTTTTAATGTTGAGTATGACTAATGCGTGTACCCTATATTTTTAAATAAAAATAATAATTATTTAATATATATTTTATATTTTAGAATACTAATGAAAATATGGAATGGAGTGTATCTTCTGATATTAATACTAGTTATACATCTCAAACCAGCAGTACAACTTTGTCAACTAATTTTAATGAAAATTCGGAATTATATAATCTTTTATCAAAGAAGAGTCATAACATAAAATTACCATCTTATTGGTTAAATGATCTTACAACTAAAAATAAAAAACTTAAAACTAAATTTATATCATTTTTTAAAATGGGATGTTATGGCAACAGATGTCAACGAATTGTTGAAAAGCAACTAGTAGTTACTGAAAGTATGTATTATGAATAGGTACATAATAATTTGAACTAAGAGAATTTACACATATTTTATAATATTTTTTTAGAGTCTGAACTTATTATATATGTACTCGACGTACAGCTCTCTGTTGAAGAAATAGAAATGTTTTATCCTACTTCATCTGTTACTTTAACAAAGCCCACCATTTTTGATATTGAAAAAATAATAAGTACCATTGATAAAGCGTATGTATGTTATGGTGCAGCCTTGGTTTCTGACTTTCCAAATGTAAAACCATCTTTTGGATTTCAATATACCATGAGCAATGGTTATTGGAAACATTCAAACTGTAAAAAAATATCAATTGAAAATAGGTAAGAATAAGTAAACTGTACATTTTAATAAACTATTATAGTAGAAAACTGAAATTGTTAAACTTTTGTTTAGTGGTATGTGTTCATGGTGTCAACGCCTATATTTTTCATTGAAAAGAAAATACAAGAGGTTAATGGATGGAGACGAAATAAACATATTTTTCTCACCATCTAAATTAAAACCCCTAAATAAACTAAGACATACCAAGAGGATAGTGAGACAAAAGGCTGCAAGAGCCAATACTAGAATCATGAAGCTTCAAAATAGTTTAAGGCAGGTACAAAACCAAATGAAAATGTTTTCTGAAGAATCATTAACAGATATAGTTGAAAAATCTGGTATTTCACAAATCCAATCAGTTTTATTACGTGAAATATTTGCAGCTGCAAAACTGAAAAATAATAAAAGTCGACGTTACTCAGAAAATTGGATGCTCTTATGCCTATTATTTCAAATTCGGTAATTTTTAATTGTTTAGTGTTATTTTTTTAATATAATCTTATTTTTATCACAAAAAAATTAATTCATATTGTATCTATTTAATTTTCTACAGATCTCCTACAGGATATAAATTTTTGAAAGAACAAGGAGTTTTGCCATTACCATGTGTTGAAACAATTAGAAGACATTTGCTAGCAGTAAAAAATGGATGTGGTTTTGACCTCTCATTTTTTAAGCTTCTGAAAAAAAAATGTTTAAGTTATACACCGAGCCAAAAAAAAGGAATTTTGCTTCTTGATGAAATTTTTTTGAGAAAAAATATTCATGTCAACAGCAGAAGTCTTACTTACAGTGGATTAGAGGACTTTGGAGGAGAGATAAAAAATAAGGTTGGGAGTTCTGAAGAAGCTGACCATGGATTAGTGTTCATGTGGCAAGGGTTAGCAACCAACGTTACTCAGTCTATAGCTGTATTTGCGTCCAAAGGGCCAGTTAAAGGTTTTACTATACTTAACTATTTTATATATTTTTCACATTTTTTTTTTTTTTTATATATTATATAATGTTTGTTGAAATTATAGGTGTTGATTTATCTCAATTACTTATTAAGGCTATTCTTTTGCTGGAAGATGCTGGGCTACAGGTTTTAGGTGTAACATGTGATGGTGCTTCAACTAATAAGACTATGTTCAAAAACCTAGGAATAAATGGAAGCAAATCAGAGTTAAAAAACTATTTTATTAATCCTTTCGACGAGCTTAGAAAAATATTTGTTTTCAGTGATGCTCCACATGTAATAAAGAATATACGAAATCGTTTAGTTAAAAAAAAACTGTTGAAGGTATTTAACTTTTTAATTATAACTATATTATCTAATTTAATTAAATACATGTTTAAGAATATTTCTTGAACTTTTTAGCTTCATCCATTGAAGGATTATGTCAAATGGGAACATTACTGTTCTGTTTTTAATAACGATTCAAAAACCATGTTGAAAATATGCCCAAAAATAACTAAAGCCCATATTGAATTAAACAATCTATCAAAAATGAAGGTGAAATATGCCACACAGGTAATAGTTTGTTAGGGATTAATGTAGTAATATGAATAATAATAATTTAAAAATATTAATTGTATAACATTGGAAAAAGTGTAATATGTCATCCACTAAAGAATATTATTTATGTGTCTATTGAAATAAATTTAAAATACTCATGTTTAAATAGATATTTAGTAATTCAATGGCCATTGGTATCCGATTTTACCGTGACCGGAAATTAAAAGGACTCGAAGATTCTTTAGAAACTGAAGAATTCACATTATTCTTAAATAATATGTTTGATGCTCTAAATAGGAAATTTCCTGCTGAAGGCATTAAGAAACACAGCAAAGATTTAGAGGTTATTTATGTGTTTCTGTTGTGTGTGTGTTGGCCATGAATTAAGATATCTTAATTTGTGGTATTGGCTAATGGCATTTGTTCTTTATATGTGTCTGTGTTTTTATGTTTAACTATTTATCTATAATTTGTAGTACTTAATATCTTAATAAATCTAATAGGTTAGGTTATTTAGAGAAATTGGTTGATTATTTGTTTATTTTATACTAATAAATGTTTAATATTAGTGTGCATAACTTATATAAAATTGATTAGCTAATTACATTTTTTATTCTAAAAAAGGTATTAAACCAAAGCCTTATTTGGTTAGATAATTGGCAACAACATTTCATAGATGGTAAAATACTGGAAAAAGAATTTCTAACTAGAAATACAGCAGATTCTTTGAGATTGACTTTAAAATCTAGCATCGATTTAGTTACATATTTACTTGACGAATGCAATTTTCAGTATGTTCTAACTTCCAAGTTCAATCAAGATGCGATTGAAGTAAGCAAATCATTTCCAGTTAATTAGTGTGTATTAAAAGTCTTAATGATATTTATTGCAGATTTTTTTTGGTATTGTGAGACAAACAGCAGGACCTAATGACCACCCTGCTACTCCAACATTTCTACAGCTATACAGACTATTATCTGTATACTCGTTAGTCAAACCACCTAAATCAGGAAATTGTACATTATCAGAAGGTACGATTAAAATTTAACTAACTATCTAATTTAATAAATATAATTAACATACCTAGTACTTACTTTAGATTCCAACTATAGTCCTGCATTAACAATAACTGATTTGAAAGAAGCAGCTATGAAAAATCCATCACAGCGAGTTGAAAAAATAAATCAACTAAAATCTCAGATAGACTTAATTGTTGAAGAAGGTAGATGGGACCTAGATGATATATTTGAAAATGCTGACATTAGTAAAGCTGACACATTTGACTGTGTTGTTTATTATTTAGCAGGGTAATATATATTATTTATTGTTAATCTGTAATACTACTTTTAGACTACAGTAGTATAGCCAAAGTATAATATACAATTTATAATTTATATTTATCTATTTGATTAGATATTTGGCCAGACGGATTGCAAAGAAAACGGATTGCCCTGACTGCTTAGCTGGGATTTAGAGCTTCGATGAAGTTACCATAAATCATGCTGAATTAGTCAATCTAAAATCTCGAAGCTATTTAACTCACCCAGACAGTAATTTTTATGTACTACTTAGGAGGATTGAGAGTTCATTCATGAAACATGCAAATAGTGCCAATGTGTTTGATGATACTGTAGAGGATTTCATATCAAACAACTATATAGTACCATTTCCTTGTGATGTCCATAAAGAAAAGGTCATATTGGATATACTAATATCATATATCACAATGAGAATGCGTCAACATTCTTATATGACTAATAAAAAACTAAAAAGTCAAAACTTAATAAAAAAGAAACTGTCAAAGTTAGTTTCCAAATAGTGTTACGAACAATTTATTTGGAAATAATTGTATACAATTAAAAGTTATAATTAATAAATAAAATATGTATTAAAAATTTGAGAAATTTAAATATTTAATTAGGGACCTGGCACAGTGGCACATCGGTAACATAAATAAATGATTTTTGAATAATTCTCTGTGATAGACGATAGTATTGATAATAAGTACATACATTATACACCAGGGCTAAAATAGCGCTAGTTGGTTTGACACATCTTAGCAATTAGTGTATTCAGTTTATCACATTCCGTTCCGTATCCAGTATATCTTAATTCGTGGTCACAGGTTAACCACCGTAGAACCACTCTTACCATTTTCTCTTATCACTCACGGACACCCGGGTATCTAGACACGGTCTTTATTTTTTCGGGTCATTTCTTTTGAAGGTAAGTTTTTATTATTTTAATACATTATATTAATTAGACGAAAAAATACATATTCTGATATTTATTACTTGTATAAAACTTGTCCATAAGGTATTTTTATTAAATATTTACCTTAAAATTGATATTTTGGACAGTATGAGACGAGGCACAATAAGACAGTTTTTTTTTGTCTTATACTCTTCAAAGGCGTTCTTGTCGTTCTTGATGGCTGCTTAAGTATCGGTTAAGACTAAGCGTCAAAATGCATCGGTCACTAAAGAAATCCTGTTGTTTATTGTTATCAGAAATTTTGAAAACGGCCCGTCTAATGTACCATCTAATGTGTTAAATTTTATTAATAAAGCGAATATTTATTAATACTTAATTAGTGTTCTTTTAGGGCTAGTAATGGTTAAGAACCTAGTCAGAAAAACCAAAAATGGAAGTTTTAGTGTTTTAAAACAAAATAAATTGAATGAGATTTGTCTCTTAGAAAAATGAATGTCTCAATGTGCCACTCAAAACCCCTCTCCCCTACACATTCTAAGATAAACAAACTGTATTACTTATTTTTTTTGGCACTTAAACTCTTATTACTAGCATGGGTGATTAAACATCAATTAGACTATTTAAATTAATATTCATATAATTACTGATTTTAAGTTAACACTGGGTGTATAACTATAAAGGTAGGAAAATAACACTAAGTTTGTACCTAAATAGGATTCAAATTCAACATTTTTTCACTAAAATAATATACTGTACAAACAATCTCAAAACAATATGTTGGTAACGGTGTACAAAAATGATTCTATAATATTTTAGAATCTTTCCATTTTTCATTAAATATTATGATCTGATTTATTTTGTATTTTTTTGAAGATATTATTGTTATTATAAATGTGTTTTTAGTTTTTTACTATATGGCTTAAAATTTAAATTTAAATTCAATTTTTTGATTTTAATTTCAAGTTTGCTTATTGATATTAGTTTTTTCTGCTTTAAATTTAAAATAATATATTTTTTACTATTTTTTCATAGAGTATTATTAATCATTTATAACGATAATTATAATTTATTTATAAATGTCCTTTTAGTTTTAAGGCATTCAAATCCTGGGCTTAATATACAATTTACAATGCAAAATTCAAAGCAAATACCAGAAACCAGGAGATGTAAACCAGCCAAATTATATGAAAAATCATCATTTGTTGATATTTATGAAGTATTGCAATCCTTAAGAAAGTAAGTGGTAAGTGATTTAAACTGATAGATAAATATTAAAAACAAATTTTGTTTTTAGTGGTGAAGTTTTTTGTGATATTAAACTTGAAACAGATGATAACAAAATAATATTCGCACATAAAGTAGTTTTAGCATCGGCTAGTCAATATTTCCATGCTATGTTCACAAAATTTCTAGAAGGGAATCTTGATCTTGTAGTTATAAGACAGATAGACTCAACCGCTTTACTGCACTTGGTAAATTTTATTTATTCAGGAAAAATCATGGTTACTGAAGAAACCGTCCAGGTAATAATAGATAAAGTTTGATTTAACTATGGAAAACTAAATTATTTAAATTGTATATTGTTTATTTCTCAAGGTTTTGTTACCAGGTGCTAATCTCTTGCAGTTAGAAGAAGTAAAACAGGCATGTTGTGATTTTTTACAGACACAACTCTGCCCTGCAAATTGTATCGATATAAACGCAATAGCTAATTTATATAACTGTACGGAATTGTTAACAAGTTCAGAACAATATATTCAACAACACTATTCGTACGAAATATTATTTATTATTATAATTCTATACATTTAATTTATTATTGTTATATTTTGATTGTTAGAGAAGTTGTTGGCAGTGAAGATTTCCTATCTTTATCATCGGCACAAGTAATTAAGTTGATCTCCAGTGATAAACTTAAGGTTTCATCTGAAGAAAAAGTAGGCAAACTCGAATTGATGATACTGTTATATTTTAGTATTGGCAAAGAAAAAATTCAGTAACCTTCTAATATGTAATATGAAGTCTAATTTTATTAATTTATATTTATTGTTTTAGGTATTTGAAAGTGTTATTCGTTGGGTAAAACATGAATTAGGTTCAAGAAAATGTTTTTTACCCCATTTACTGGAATACGTACGTTTACCATTAACATCAAAGAACTACATAATAGATAAAGTTGTTGAGGAACCTCTTCTTAAAAATTGTTTTAAATGTAATTTTTTTCTTTAAATATACTTTTACTGTGAATTAATTTATATTTTATAATATATATATATATTTATATTACTAATTTATTAAGGTAAAGATTACATAAGTGAGGCATTAAATTTTCATATACTCAAGGCAGCAGAACTTATTCCACAAAACATCCGGCATCAACCTAGATATGGAGATAAAGTATAATTTTGTTATCATTTATTTCTCTTTTCAATATATTTAACATTTTTACATTATAAAAGGTGATATTGGTTGATGGTGGAATGGATACTAACGTAAGTAAGGGTATAGAATGGTATGACCCAAAAACGGACCGATGGCAGTATGCACCAGAAATGTTTACAACCCGTGAAGGAGCTGGTCTAGCTGTAGTGAAAGAAAATTTAGTGTTTGCTGTGGGTGGTGTTGATAAAAATCATGTTGAAACTCTTCGTTCAGTTGCTGTGCTGGATGTTACTTCAGAATCACCATATTGGATACAAACAGTTGACATGATAGTTAAACGAGAATATCCAGTAGTTGGTGTAATAAACAATTATCTATATGTCGTAAGTAATGTTGTAATATAATTAGTACTTCTATATTTATGTTATGAAGTAGTTAATAATGAATTATATAATACATTTTAGGTTGGTGGATTTAATACTGATGATGGAGATTTAAATAGTGCAGAAATGTTTGACTACAATACTCAAAAATGGAGTATGATATCTAGTTTACCTTTTATAAGATGTTCCTTTGGGGCCGGAGTCCTGAATAATCTTTTATACGTGGTAAACTATTTTATTATATGATTTTAAATTTGTAATATATTTGTTATAATAATAATAATAATAAGTGGAGTAAATTAAATTCTCATGAAAACGAAATATATCTACAAAATAAAATATTTCTAGACAGTAGGATTGACTATTTCACGTACATAATCCCTATCAGTGGAGACATTGTCACCATTTGAATTGTAAGCCACAGGTAGTAATAAAGTTATTCCAATTATCAGAAATTTACGAAACAATTGTATTTTGGATCTCCTGAAATCTTTCTTGAGTGTTAAACCAATAAAAATAACATTGAATGTAAAAGGCAGGCACCATCACCGATAATTTGTGTATCTAATTGAGGTGTCAACATTCCATTGACAAAAAGCTCTTCAATCAAAATATCTGAACAAATTCATTGAATAGGCACATTTTTAAATAATTAACCAATAAAACGAATAAAATCGATATAATTCAGTTCAAATGAAAGAAAGTTGTTATAATAATATACCGACTATGTTTTATGAAGATATTAAAAAATAATAATGGTCATCATGGAAATAATAACAATAATAAAGTTCATTGTATATAGGTATACAATTTACACCTAAATTTTGTTCTTTGCTGATTTTAACACCTTAGACTCAACATTTTGCAAAAATCCTTTCTTAGTGCACAGTGAAATTATAATATTCATCAACCCTATAGCTCTAATAGGTTTGGCGTTGTTATGAATCAGTCACTCAGGACAGTCTCGTTTATACATACAGATTAATAATTTTGAACTTATGTCATATTTCGATTGAAATGCTAATTTATAATACATGTTTGTAATTAAAAATAATAGTATTGTGTTTATTCAACTTTTCATAAATGATATGTACTCTATCACTTTTATTGAAAACGCTATGCGATAATATTGTATTTTCGGTTTTTTTTCTACTTCACAATTTGTATTAATTTTATTTTATAGGTAGGAGGATATGATCAATCATTACGGGATTTAGACACTGTTGAATGTTATCATCCCAGTTTTGATACATGGAAACCAGTTGCAAAAATGTCCGTGTGTCGCAGTGATGTCGGAGTAGGAGTTTTAGATGGTGTACTGTATGCTGTAGGTGGTTATGATGGATTGAACTACCTTAGTAGTGTTGAAACATACAGACCAAGTACAGGAGTTTGGACTTCTATAACAGATATGCATTTGCCTCGAAGACATCCTGGTATATCTTGTTGTTTAATAATTCTAAATTATTGCAACAAAATGTTTGTCAATATATTAAATTTAAGTTAAATTTTCAATATAGGAGTAGTTGCATTAGACGGTTTATTGTATGTTGTCGGTGGACTCGACGACTCTCACTTTTTGTATTCTTCAGAATTTTACAACCCACAAACCAATTCTTGGACCATGGTCACAACATCAATGAATGATGAACGGATTCATGCAGTAGTACTAGCCATTAATAGGCCAAGACATTTTACAACTTGTTAGCATTCATGATGTTTATTTTATACAATTTATTAATGTTTATTATATTGTATTATAGTATCATTATTGATTTTCCATTAATTTTTTAGTTTTTAAATGTTTTGTTAAAAGGTTTTCATATTATAACCGTCATTATAATGAAAGTTTGCAATTAATGATTTATAACTAGTTAAAAATATATAGTTACTTTAATTTCTATTTTACTTTTCCATTGCTAAAAATTGAACATTTAAATTAAGGTTTGTCATAATTCATGAGTAGTTAATATTGTAACCAACAATTATAATTAAACAAATATATACTTAAACGCAATTTTCTTCATATGTATTTTTAATCCAAATTAGGATGAAATTAGAGAGGTATTTATTTAATTATATATTAATTATAAATTTAAACTGGAATAAACCTAAGGTAACAATTTTTATAGTTATTAATATAGTAGGACTTACATCTATTTATGTAGACTGAATGACAGTAAAAATAACCACTCAGAATCTAAAATATTCAATAATTATAAATTTAATTATTATAGTATTATTATTGATATTAACTATTGAGTCTAAATACCACATAGGTTAGATTAGGAACGGCCGTGCTGTTTCACTTTTTGACGCTGCAGGGAAACCGTAGTCTATAGCTTAATAGCAAGACTGAACGGACTGAGAACTTCTGTTGTAAAATTACATTATGAAGTCTGGTCATGCCAGATCTAATTTTAAAAGGTTAGTTCCATGAACAATCACAATTTTTTAAAGTGTTGTCATTTTTTAAGGGAAACGAAGTGCACAGGGTCAGCTAGTTGTTCATAAATCCAATAACGTACAATCATACAATCATCTACATAATTACTACTGTACCTACGCACAGACTAAATCATTTTTTCGAGTTAACCCGAAACCCGAATTAGTTTTGTTTTTTACAAACTCTTCATGTGATATATCATTTCGTATGTATTTCTTGTGGTGAGTTCGATTTTGTAGAGTTAAATAATCAATAATAATAATAACAGGAACAATCTAACAAACAATCATTGGTGATTTCTTGAAAATAAAAATGTTTAATAATTTAATTGATTCTGATTAAAATATTAAGTATTTAATTATTTCTTAAACCTATTATATGATATAATTTATTACTTTATTACTTAATTAGTAAAATAAATCCAAATATAGCCAATAGCAATATAAAATAGACTTGGTCTCAACAAAACTGAAAGTATTGACAGCCGTGACCAAAATAAGAAAACACTAATAACTAATAATAACTTGTGTTATTTCATTATTTGCGACGAACTTCCAAAGCGGAATTACCTATGTCCTATGTACTCAAATATCGTAATACGCGGCTATATTTATTATTTACCAGTTTTTCGGTAATCACGAAATCATAATTTATATTTTATTTTATTTGTCTATGGCTCAACAGTCAGTGCCCCTATATTTTAAACATTTTAATATTTTATTATTTATTATATCCATCGACTTGGCATGTGGGAAATTGTACATTTGTAATTTGTATCACATTCGGTCTACGAGTCTACGACGCGCCTCTCACTACGTACCTACTCAATTTTCAATTTTATTATTATTTCATCGTACAATTTGTAAGTACATAATGCAGTAATGTGGAACATAAAATTACTAATTTAGCGAACACTGGATTACTGGAATAGCTGATGAAAATAAGAATTAGTTTGACGTGGTGGTAAATGCAATTACCGCCATGTATTATTATCTATGACCGTGTTACGGCGGCTTATCCCACCACTTTGCTCCGGCGGGCGGCAACGCGAATTATTTTATGAGATTTGTGAGTTTTGAATAGGTTGTGACTATATTATACGACTTCTGTAACAATTATACTTAATATGTTCCTCGCCTCACTGAGCTGAATGGCTGAAAAATGAATAGTTGTCCGACCTTATCTTCTAAGACCGTGTACGCATCGATGTGAAACAAGCCTCAGCCCGACATTTATATGCTTGTACATTAATACTTGAATATTTTTAAATAATTAATTAATAATAATTGTTAGTGATAAAAATAAGGGATAACTAAATTCAAGTTTTGTTGCGATAAACCTTACAGAAATAATTTTTGTACCTACGCAATAATTTCCTATGGACGCAAATAAAAACAACATTTTCAAAATCCTGGAAATTTTCTTTATTTAATTTACACATAAATTTGGGTGAATTGACTAGTTTTTATTTGCGCGTTAAAAGCAATATAATACAAATTTTCAAAATTTTCATAGTTATCAAATATGTTTGGGTCTTTATTGTATATTTCTTCTTTGTTACAGTAAATTATATATTATTATTATTTAAATGAATCATCAAGTTTTAAAAATATGTTTTTTAAAAAGAAATTTTTAAATATAATTTACCTATTTGAATTTCTGTTGGTTTTGACAGTGAGTTTGGTATAGTAGTAAGTACAGTTGTGTTCGACAATGATTTTGTTGTAGAAATCAACGTGTTTTTTGGTGTTACTATTCTAGTTTGGAACCTTAGTCAAAGTTTTCTTAGTTAAAACTAAGAAAAAACTAAAAATTTCTAGTTTTACAAGTTTTTTTTAATATTTTCGATATAAATTTTTTTGTAGGTCAAGAAACTTGAAAATGTAATACAACGTTCCCGATGTTAGTTGATGATCGTGAAAATTTAAAAAAAAATTGAGTCCACATAAATTTATAAAAATCACGAAAATTGTCAAATTATTTCAAGTTAGTAATTCATAAAAAATTTTCTATTTACATTTAAGATTTGAAAACTTAATAATATATAGATTCTCCTTAAATTTTTCTATATTCAACCCAAAAAAAAAAGTTTCCCGGAAAGTCAGATTATTTTTTACGAGCTTTTGAAACTAGACATAATTGTATATTAACCCTAAGTTAACAAATTATCGTACAACAGTTTTATTATTTTGTTGTTATTTAAAACTATAATAACGTAGGTAATTCGTCAAATGTTTATTTTATAATTTTCTATACATTTAAAAACATTTCCACTTGTTTTGAGTTATTTATAGACGTTTGACATTTTCATTTTTATATTCTAGCAATGTCAATAAAACTTTATTTGTTGGGTCATATAGCTTGGAAATTTAATACAAGGTTACTTATAAGTTGTTATATAAGCAAATGATAAATATTAAATATCCATAGGCACAATGTTTTTTTATATCACGCTCACATATATATTTATTCAAAATTTAATAAATATTTAAAAAAAATTGATATATTGGATAAATGTTTAATTTCCATTGGTCATAAGTTTTTAAATATTAATTAATTTATAATAAACATTGTTTGAACCATTTTGCATTTCACAATTAATACTTAAAACAAACATTAAATAAATATTTTGTATCAACATTTATTTTTAAAATTAACAAATAAAAATTTAATTAGTATTTAATTTCTATTGTTTATGGATTTTAAAATATTTAAAAATACACAATAAATATTGTTTGAACCCTTTTACAATTAACAATTAGTGTTGGAATTATGTATTAAATAAATATCAGATACCAAGATTTTATAAATATTAAATTTTCATTAGTAAAAATAGACTACGAAAAGGATTTATGTAATAAGGTTATGAATCGCAAAATAATTAAAATAATAAAACTATAATATAAAATATATTAGGTATAACAAAGTAAAAATATTACAATTTTTTTTTTTAAATTAAAAATTATATTAAATAATAAACTAGTATCAAATAGGTATATTATTAATAAGTACATATAATATGTTTAACCTGATAATAAATTGTATATATATAAAAAAATTATAAAAACAAATTAGTCCTTTATATAAAATATATTATAATAAAATAAAAATATTACAATTTAAAAAATAAAAATTAAACTGTTGAACATAATATTATATTATCAGGCAGGAACATAACGCCAAGCTGATAATAAATTGTATGTATTTAAAAATATTAGGTCTTTATATAAAATATATTATAATAAAGTAAAAATATTACAATTTTTTTCAGAAAAAATTATAAAATAAAATAATAAACTGTTGTATAAAATATAATATTAAGTTAGGTTCATTACCTGATAATAAATTGTTTATAAAAAAAAAACTAGTGCTCTATATAAAATATATTATAATAAATTAATATTAAATTTTTTTTTTCTAAGTAAAAAATAAAATAAAATAATAAACTGTTGTGTAAAATATAATATCAAGGTATACTCTGTTCCATCTAAAATTGAACCACTCGGCTGACTAACACATGTTTTTTCCGTGCAACCCCACCACCAACCGGGCATTAGTGAGAGCGTTAGCACAGGTGCCCGACAATCGACGATGGCCTGCAATGACTGTCTGCCAATCGCAGAACGCATAGCCATTGCATGGTTAGGGGGGGGGGGGGGCAGGCACTGTTTGGCGGCTCAGTCTGTGTGTGCGAAACTGGTTCACTCTTAAATGGAATAGAGTACCATACCCTACAGATTATAAAAAAAATTAGTCCGTTATAGAAAATATATTATAATAAAGTAAAAATATTAAATTAAAAAAAAAAAAAATAATCAACTGTTGTACCTATAAAATATATTACCAAGATACATAACCAGCTAATAATAAATTATGTATATATAAAAAAAAATTAGTCCTTCATTAACTTAGCATCTAGTTGTTGAAAATCAAATGTTGCTTGTGCAAAAATATATTTAATAATTTGTTCGATTTCATTTTGTGATACACATTTGAATTTTTTATGTTGTTTTAGAGTATCTAAAATAAAAGTAAGTAATGAATAGATTTTTTACGTATAAATATAATTAGAAAATACATTGAAGATTGTAATGGATAAGTAATTAGTTATCAATTTATCATTAAGAAGATTGATTATGGTTTTAATGGAAAAAAATACAAGGTGTAAAACATTGGTAATAATATAATATAACATTAAAAAGTTGGTTGATATTTACTTTAAACCATCTTACCAAAAATTACAGAGCATATTGCCAATGTTGAAAAATTTTTTTTTCCTGTTTTGCCAGTAAACAAATAGTCTTTTAGTAGTTCATCATTGAACAGTTTGTACAAAAATCTATTAACCATAGCTTTTACATGTTTTCTGCCAATGTATTCTGTCAACATATTAAGTAAATTATACATTATTAGTTTAAAACAACTTTAAATATTATTACCAAATTAGATCGGAATATATTATCTCCAGAAATGTCATCTTCAAATATAATAAGATCTATTTCATTATTCAATGGTATAGCACAATCAGCCATATCATTCAACAAGCTAAATGGCTTACTGCTATTATCATTATGAACATTACTATCTGATCGTGTTTCTAAAATTTCTAGTCTTTGGCCCAATTCAATTTCATCTTCACATCTTAGTTCATGTTTAATAAATGTTAGTGTATGAAGAACTTCTTTTTGAACGTTGTTACTTACCAATGTACCTAACTAAAAAAATATCATCAATGAATTAAAATATAAAAATTTATTATAAAACATTTAAAGACCATTACAAATATTATTAAAAGTAAATAAAATTATAGCAATTAATATGTTGTTACTTTTAAGTAAAGGTACACAATATATGCCATTAACTTTTGAAATATTCAGTTATAAAAAAAAAAAAATTTAAGTATTGAATAATGTTATAATAGCAAAGCTGCAAGTATTCGAGTATAAGTAAGAATAGGCCAGAGCTGCTGGAAGAGTTTTTTGTAAGTGGTAGTCCATCAATACCAATAACCAATTTAATTATGTTTTCATTTACATAATATGAAAAATTACAGTGGGACTTTAAACCATTGCTTACCAAAATGGTAATAAAATCCTGGATTTTTAATTTTATTTTGTCTATTAGATATATTTGTTTTTAACACAGTTCTAGCATCTACTGAAAAATTATTAAAACAGCCATGAGTCTGAAAGATCTTTAATAATACTGAGAATGCAGATAAAGTAATATTATTTTCAATTGTCCAATGGGCTAATAATTCAAGAATGGAATTATCATTATCAAAAATATTATTTCCATTTGACATACATTCATAGTCAGAATCTGAGCTACAATATTTAAATTCTAGTTCGTTTACACTATTTTCATCAAAATCAATTATTAAAAATGTGCCCCCTGATGTATTATTCACTTTTACACTACTGATGAATGATGGTAAATTTTGACTTTTGGGGTAAGCAAATTGGTAACATTAATCTGGGGTGTACTTGATTCTGATTAAAACTGTTAACAATATACCCACTTAATAAGTTCTAACTATAAAAAAAACTTTAAAAGTGATAATAATAATATATTATAATAAATCAAATTATGCTTGTAGGTAACATATAATAAAATAACTATAATAGATAAATAGTCGGTTAGCCGCTTAAATATAAATATAATTTGTAATAATAACATTAATGCATGTTGTCGTGGATGAGTTATCTGCAGGATTGCCCATGACAACGAATGGGAAATTGAAATATATTTTTAATTTACGATACATCAAAAGTTTAACAGCATTATTGAGTACACTGGCAAAAACGATTAATGAATTTCTTATTCAGTGTTTGAACAGTACCGATAGGTATTTAACAATGGAATTAAATTGGCACGAAGAAATTGAAGGCATGTTGTGTATACAATTATTGTTTCAAATGTACAAATATATTGGTTAAGATAAATCTATTTACATACAATAAGTACCAAAAAGGGTACTTACGTTTATAAAATAATGTTTTTTATTTTACATTTTATAATGATTGTATGGTAATTAGTAGGGCTCGGATTTATATGTATTAAAAAAACCAAAATATGTAAATATATATGTAATAATAAATCACTTTATATGTGATTAAAAAATGAAAATATGGAATACAAAAAAATTACAAAAAAATATAAAAAATTGCTTTATAAATGACATTATTAACTAATTTACTTATTTTACTACTATTATTCATTATTCATTTTGATTATCTTGGTCTTGAAAGCAATGAGATACCATATACATGCTCAAATTGTCAAAGTTAAATGATCTACAATTTGGTCGTAACACAGATTGGTACCGACTGAAGGAGCGCTCGACTTCCACCGAGGTAATGGGTGCAAATTTCATATTTGCAATGTCCAAAGCAGTGAGTTCAGCCGGAAATATTACCCCATTCATTTCGCAATGTGTATCTCTAATTAATTTTAGGCAGTCTAAACCAGGATTTTTATGTAATACGCTGTGCATTTTTTCTTTTACTGCAACTTCCAAGGGTCCTTGTACTATTGTTCTATGCAATAAAACTATTAATAAATCGTAAATTGTCGAAATATGTAGGGAAAAATGGAATTATTGAGAAATATGTAAAAATATGTACTTATGACAAAATATGTAAAAATATGTAAAATAAAATATAGTTCATTACAATGGAAATCCCTTGAAACGAATTTATCACTTACCTAAATTAATTTATCAAGTCACAGTAAAAATATGTATTTACATATAAATCCGAGCCCTAGTAATTAGAGTGCTTATGTTGCCCATTATGCAAGAGCAAAATTTCACGAATTATGCATACCTACCTATATAATATTATTATCATAATATTAAATTGTAATTTGAACCAATACTAGGATATGAAAAAATTAATTGTGTCATTGCATATTACTTATTACACTTAGCCCTTAGGTCGTCAGTTAGAATTTATATCAATAAGTACAATAAGTAAGTTTGCTGAAATATAAGAAACATATGAGAAAAATAGACTTGACTTTTGAGAAACTTTATAGAATGTTCTAATTATTTTTACATGCATATAATTATAACTCAGTTGAATGTTTACGTCCATTACAAACTACAATATAGTTACAACATAATAATGGTATCCCTACATTTTTAGAAATAGGTAAACTACTACATTATGGGAATATGTTGATTATTACCTACCTGGAAGTTAAATTTTCATTTTAACATGGATAATTTTATGTCAAAAATATGTATTTATTTAATATTTATGTAATATGTATAGTAATTAACTTAAAATAATATGTAAAAAATGTAAATAAATAATAAAATTAACTATTGAAATATGAAATAACTTTATCTAACATATAGTAGGTACTTAATCATATATGTAATAGGTATGTATGTATGTACTGGAATATTGGAAAATTATGTATTTATAATATTTTTCAACTTCCAAAGTAACAATATATCAGGATACTTATATTAAATTTTCAAGCTTTTTGACCCAACACATAAAATATTAATGACATATATAGAAAAAAAAGTAGAAAATTGAAAATGTCCGTAAACAGTTCAAAACGAATCTAAATATTTTCAAATGTTATCAAGTATAGGAATTGATAAAATAAACGTATGATATAAATTTCAAGTGTTTACGAATTTTCGTTTTTGAATATCATCAATATGAAAATAGTTACATTAAAAATCGAGTGAATGTCCAATCTTTTAAAAATATGAACTTCATACGCTGATAAAAATTTAATTTGACTTACTTTTAAAAAAAAAAACACACATTATTATAAAATCAATACATTGATCTCTCTGTTCAAAATTTATAATTGTCATTTAGTTGCACTACTATGTTAGAGACGGACTTACATTATGTGTTTGCAAACACTGAATATTTACTAATAGGTACTTTATGTATAGACAGTATATAATATCATTGATTATAAATTTATAATCAATGATAATATTTATAGGCATTCATCTATGATATATGTATTATACATGTATACATGTTATGAAATTTCATAGTTTTTGTATTATGTAGGTACAATATAAATATTATGCCAGCTATAACCACAATAGGAACAAAAATAAATCAATAAAAAGTTATAAACATGGAGTTGAGTTCAAATCAATTTTTAATTAATCCAGTTAATTTGCTGTAAAAGTTAGTGTTTCCAAATATGATGTAATTTAAAAACTATAGAGGTAAAAGAAAACTAATTTTTATCATTTGATAACAGCAATTGGTCTTAACTTCATACTAATGCTTGTCCACCCAAATGTTTCGTTCATACCCTGTTCAGTCCTAGTCTCAATGTTATAAATTCTTGATAGCGGTTGATTACTTGCTCCAAAGATTTCTCATGTTTCCTAACCATTTTTTTTTTAAATTTCATGTAATTTTCAAAAGGAAATCATGAGCACTTCTCTAGAGAACCAAATTATCAATAACCATCAAATATATGTATCAGTCCATGGATATTTTGTGATACAAATTGTTCCCCACAGAGCTCCTCAAATTTTTCAACAAAATGTAATAATAATTTTTCACTGGCATTAACCATTTTTTCAGGAATTTTAGGAGAGATAAAATAATTCTAAAAATACATGGAGGTAAATTCCTTTTAAGACTATTCGCCCAGTATATAGCAAAAATGATCTAAACTCTGTTGCTTTCCATCTTAGTACTTTATTCAATCTCCTAGGCTTTTTAGAAAAATCGCAAGTTATGGTTGGTTTAATAGATAAAAGGCGATTAGTAATTATATTTACATTATATTTACGCTTTGAATGCGGACAAATACTGAAGCTCTTTTAAATATACCCAACCATAGTAAGATTACTTTTTTTACTAAACCTAGACATTCTAAATGCATGTAATCAATACTGAAATCATCTACTATATTTAAATATAGAATTTGTATTATGTAGGTACAATATAAATATTATGCCAGCTATAACCACAATAGGAACAAAAATAAATCAATAAAAAGTTATAAACATGGAAATGTTTTCAAATCAATTTTTAATTAATCCAGTTAATTTGCTGTAAAAGTTAGTGTGTTTCCAAATATGATGTAATTTAAAAACTATAGAGGTAAAAAAAAACTAATTTTTATCATTGGATAACAGCAATTGGTCTTAACTTCATACTAATTCTTGTCCACCCAAATGTTTCGTTCATACCCTGTTCAGTCCTAGTCAACATATATGATTACACATACTATTTCATACTTAGTTTATTTTTATAAATTATAATTAATATACTATTCAGATGTATTTATTTATCAATAATTATTTATGGCCATGTGTTTTCTATATGAGTTTTGAAAATATTAGTTTTACTTTTTAGTTTAATACTTGTAAATGAGAGATTTCCCGTCATCATTAGTAGTACCTTCTTCTATCAAGATGGTACTACTAAATTAGCAAAACTATTATTTACTTATTAAAAAAAAAAAAAAAATACTATAATATTATGTAGGTATATTAAAATTGTTTTATTATTTAGGCAGTTCCGGACGTAATTTTCTAAGGAGTATTGTTTAGGCAACTTATTATGGTTCTTAATTCTTATAATTATTATCAATATGGCATTATCTTTGAGTGTATTAACGTTATAACTTATTACTTAAGTTGATCTTTCAGTAATTCTAAAAATGAAATTTGTTTCATCAACAAGCCTTCTATGGTTTAATAAAATAAATGTTCAATATTCGATATTAAAATATTAAAAATACATAGTCACAACTTTTTATAATGAGCATTTAAAATTCAAATTTTAACAGAACATCAATGATATTATATACTGTCCATACAAGACAGTATATAATATCATTGATTAAAAGTTTATAGTCAATGATAATAATTATAGACATTCATCATCTATGATATATGCATTATACATGTATACATGTTATGAAATTTTATAGTTTTTGTATTATGTAGGTACAATATAAATATTATGCCAGCTATAACCACAATAGGAACAAAAATGATAATAAAAAGTTATAAACATGGAATTGAGTTCAAATCAATTTTTATATAAGCCAGTTAATTTGCTGTAAAAGTTAGTGTGTTTTCAAATATGATGTAATTTAAAAACTATAGAGGTAACAGCAATTGGTTTTAACTACATACTAATCCTTGTCCACCCAAATTTTTCGTTCATACCCTGTTCAGTCCTAGTCAACATATATGAACAGGTACCCATAGCTCCACCGATCTATACTGGTTGGATAAGGCAGAAATGTTCTTGTCATGGCTTTTAAATAATTTTGACCCTTATTGGAAACAAGCACAAGCTAATTGTCTGTCGTGAACTTCAATTTGGTCCCGTTTCATTAACTTTTCCATTTCCGGTAAAGCATCTTAAGTAAAGAAGTCTTAAATACATTTTTTCTTTCTAATAAAATCATAATATTTCATACTTGGTTTATTTTTTATAAATTATAATTAATATAATTGAGTTTTGAAAATATCAGTTTTACTTTTTAGTTTAATACTTGTAAATGAGAGATTTCCCGTCATCATAAAATATAATACCTTCTTCTATCAAGATATTAATACTAAAAGCAAAGCTATTATTTACTTATTTAAAAAAAAAATAAATACTATAATATTATGTAGGTATATTAAAATAGTTTTATTATTTAGACAGTTCCAGACGTAATTATCTAAGGAGTATTGTTTAGGCAACTTATTATGGTTCTTACTTCTTATAATTATTATAAATATGGCATTATCTTTAGGTGTATTAACGTTATTACTAATTACTTAAGTTGATCTTTCAGTAATTCTAAAAATGAAATTTGTTTCATCTTATTGATCCTTACTAAATATTGCTTTGTTCAGTAGTTCAGACAAATAATAATCGCGTAATCCAGAATAATAGTAGATTTTATAGTAGGTAAGAAAATCGTCAATAGCTTTTTTTTTATAATTTAACATCATCTTATAAGTTCTGAGATATGTTTGAAGGCAACCAAGGCAAAACGGATAAGTTAACTTTGGGCGAATAACCTTTTTTTCCATATTATAAAAGTAATGTGTTAGAGCGAGTATGATACAATATAAAAGGTACAATTGTAAGCATGTAAAGATTAATATAAAAATAATATACAAAATCTATAGGAAATTTTATATCAATCTAAATATGGCGCATCATTTTAATTTTTAATTACATACACTTATATTTATCTTATATATTTTTTAATTTTAATAATATTTTAACATGATTTTCAATCATTTAAATTTTTATTCATATACACAAAAAAAACAATCCACTTTTAATCATACCCGTGGAATTCATGGACTACCTAAATCTGTCAAAATGGATTGATAAAATACAGCATTCCAGGATATTAAAAATATTGCCCAAACACATTATAATGTTTTAAAATCAATTACCCTAACGCAAATTATGCTAAATTACCCACACATTGCATTTTAAAAAAAATACGTTCAAACGCAAACACTTGTTCAATTTATGTATCCAAAATGGCACCCAAACTATTAAAAACTTTATTTTATTATATCTATTCACTAACTTCTCAAGTAATTTTTTTACTTAAAAATATAATATTTTGCGATTGGTTAGTAAAAAAAATTTTAATTTTGAAAGTAGAAGTTTTTTATGAAATTTTAAATTAAGATCAAATATTATCAATATTATCTAAACAATTTATTAGATTGAAATAACTCACTCAAAATTGTCCACAAATTTGGGTGCATCACCTGAAGAGTTTATTTCAGTGTTCAGTGAAAGATTTCTACATTGTTGTTTGTACAACGTAGTTGACCGTGCACAGAAAAAATCTCTGGATCTTTTCTTATAAGCCAAAAATAGTGTTAAGAATATTATACCTATGATTTTACAAACATTATAATTTACCTTGAAATGTAAGTGAATTAAATTACTATAATTTTGACTATCAAAGGTTAGAATCAAAAAGCTAAGTGTTTAAAACTTTTTTTTTCTACATTCCACATACTCTTTAAGATTTAAACAGATATGTAGGTATTTCAGGTTTATGGTTTGATACAGCAACTTACAAAATTAAATACAAAAATTGTTTTTTATTTTAAATAGTATTTAATATTTTAAAGGTTTTAATAAGGATATGTGGATCATTCCTTATGATGGATTGAACTGATTGGTCAATGACTAAATTGTTTAGTCAAAAACCTTTTATTTGTTTTTTATGAAATTTTAAATTAAGATCATACTTAAATATTATCTAAACAATTTTTTAGATTGAAATAACTCACTCAACATTGTCCACAAATTTGGGTGCATCCCATGGAAAGTTTATTTCAGTGTTGAGTAAAAGATTGTGAAAGTGAAAGTTTTACATTGTTGTTTGAGCAATGTAGTTGACCGTACACAGAAAAACACTCTGGATCTTTTCTTATAAGCTAAAAACTAAATGCATAAAACAGTATTTAGAATATTATATCTATGATTTTACAAACATTATAATTTACCTAGAAATTTAAGTGAATTAAATTACTTGGTAATTAAGCTTCATTAGTTTGGGCATAATTTTTCACTTCGTGAAATCCTTGCTCAATTTGATAAGCAGGCAATAGAGCCAACACTGTACACATTTTTAAATACATTTTTGCCTCTCGTATTTGCTAAATGTATCCTGAATAACCCATTTTTTAAAATGTTTTTCTGTAAAATCTAAATGTTAAAAGTTTGAAACTGAAAATATAATTTAGTAAGATATAAATTAATATTTAATGGATTTTAAATAGCATACCTGTACAAAGTGGAACATGCAATAATCTGAGCTTCAGGATATACATCAAGAAAACCATTACAGAGGGCTAATTCAAAAATCGATCATAATGATCAAAGGCTTAAATTCAGGAAATTTAATTTTGAACCAATCCATAACTTTCCTATAGGAAGCCTCAATTTTTGCTTCCATAAGCATAATGCATATAGGTATGGACTAAAAAATACATTAAATTGTAATATATTTTTTAAACTGAATACTTAAAAGTAATTATATATTTACCTAACATAGTTTCGCAAAATTAAATGAAGGTTATAGAACTACCTTAAACGTTACATCTGCAAGTAGTTCTGTGACTCCTTGATGAACCGCAGCACTAATCAACTCCTGATATGCATACATAATATTGTAATGTCAGCATTGTCAACAACCCACTCTTGGTAAAACTGAGAATTATAACACTGATACCTGTAAACTGTAGGCAATAGTAGTCCAATTATGATTAAAAAAGTTTGCTATTTTAACTGTATTTTCTTTATTGTACTTATAATACTTACTATCGTACTAATATTCATGCAGCGTTGATGGCAATGGCAGGACGGTTTGCCTTCTTACATGACTCATAGGCGATTCAGCTGTTGGCCAACTATAAAAAATGGCTGAGTGTGGATTTCTGTAAATTTAATTAAGATGATGTCAGCGCACTATTGGTTTTCTCTCTCTGGCCCACACGCAACATAGATAAAACGCATTTACGCAGAATCGTTTTTTCTATGTTTTTAAGTAATCTTAGAGTAAAATCACCCATCACAAAAAAGATAGAGAATAATATTCTTGAGGGAATGTCATATTGATTTCTATAAATATTGTTTCAAAACAAATGAAACATCATTTTAATTTAAAACATTTTTTTGTTTATTTTGAAACTCAAATACAAAGTCAAATAACAATAAAATATAAAATCGATATGACATTCCCTCAAAAATATTATTCTCTATCTTTTTTGTAATGGGTGATTTTACTCTAAGATTACTTGAAAACATAGAAAAAACAATTCTGTGCAAATGCGTTTTGTCTATGTTGTCCGTGGGTCAAAGAGAGAAAACAAATAGTAAGCTGACATCCTCTTAAGTATGTAATATAATGTTAAAATTGTAAATAGGTATAATTATAATGGGTACTAACAAATAAAAAGATTAAAATGTTTAACAGATTGCAATGAAATGTTTCTTTTTCATATTGCAGAGAAACAAATTTTGTTTGTTGTTAATTTGTTAAGTAATTGATTTATGTAACAAACTATCTCACTAATTCATGTTAAAATTTTTTTTAAAACATTGAGTTTCTGTAGTTAGATATTATTAGCATCTTGCAACTTTTTAACAAGTTCTTCTTGAGTTTTCACCATACTTTCTTCCACATTTTCCAACTTGTCAATACTAAAACAAATTATTAATCATTAATACTTATTTCTTCATCCATATAAAGTATAAACATAGAAAAAGAGAGTTATCTAACAAAATAGATAATGAATATATAGTTTTGAATACGGCCTTTCTATTATGTACATAAACTAGAGACCAATTTATTAGTGTATTAAGTTAGTTACTACTACTTGCGTACCTCAAAATGTTAATGTTAGAAATTATTATACTAAAATATAATATGTAAATTTGAATTAATTATAATTTATAAGTGATACCATGTAATATGTGATAAAGGAATGCCTATCACGATTATAAAGAACGGTTCTTTATAAATGTGATGCCTATTGAGGGGAAATATTAAAATAAGGTAGGGACAAATTTTGATTGGTATTACTCGACCCCCTCGTTATGATGGTTAGATAAAACGAAAACGGTTTGGTCTGGCGAATTTGTAGTACTATGTGTATTGGCAAAACCCCATGATTGTGGCCTTGACCACGGTCTCCGGGGTATATACCATATAAACATACCATACCATACCACTAAACTCAACTTGAATTTTAACTTGAAGAACTTATAACTTATTATTGTTTTTTTACATTATTTTAATATTAAAACTGACTGTATGTACCTTTACACGTAAATTGAAATTTGGCTTTAAGAACTTATGATTTGACTTGATTTGTGTATCTGAATCCTCTTTTAATCTTCATCAGTCAATGTTTTTTGTAAGCATTTTTTCTTTCATATTGGAGTACCTATGAAAAAGTAATTACAAATAATTAAATAAGTAACCTCGACATTGGTGTTTTGTTCAAGTGTCCAAATGTGTAACGAATTATGTGTTCGTAAGTATTTTATATTGTATTTACCAATTAAAAATTAACTGTTTATTTCATCGGTATCTTAGTTTTTAAGTCCCAAATAAATTAATAAAACTAATTAATTTAACAATTTATTAAAAAAATATAATTTGTAAACATTGAATATTGATAATTTTATAATGTTATCACAAACGTACTACAGCCAATGAGAGCAATCAATTTCCCATGGGTCTCTAGCAGTGTATGGTATGCTCATAGATGTATGGTATGCTTATTGCTTATATTATCTATGGGATGTTTACATCGCACATTAATATACAAAACTATGATTTTGTTCTAATGTTAATGGTGATATTGAATATCAAAATTGTTTTTTTTCTTACCCATATTTTAAAGTGTGACTAATAAGTGCGTACATATTAATGTGGAATCCGATTTCTATTCTACAAAAATCGTGGTACCTACTGCTATTATTTCAACTATTACCCGCCAACATAATTGCAGTTATTCTACTAAGTATATACACATAGGTATTACCTACATGCCAACACACGCACGCAGGCACACATAACTAGTGTAGTCGATTTCAAATAATTATTTACAATTTTGGTAATTTGGTATGTATAATAATTTATTTGAACGTTTATATAGGTAGGTACCTATATATTGGTTTACCAATTCAATAAAAATATTTTTTTGTTTTATTATATGTTACCTGCAAGCATAATTTGATTTATTATAATAAATTATTATTATCACTTTTAAAGTTTTTTTTATAGTTAGAACTTATTAAGTAGGTATATTGTTAACAATTAGTAATATTTAATTATACCCACATTTTTGTAATTACTGCTATTGAGGACATTTATAGTCCCTCTGGTAATTATAGTATTAAGATCTCCTCCAACTACTTATCTATTATAGTAAATTGTCAATTGTGGTTATCTATCATTTTTAAATGTCTTATTTAAAAGCTTGTAATTAAGTGGCAGTAAAGTTTTCTCAGTTTTCATTAGATGCTGATTATTAATTTGAGTAGTAACTCTACAAGTATAGCATTTTAAAGTTTATTATTTGTTTCATTTACAATATGCCTCCATTCCCAGTTAGTAAACCTACCAAGTGCAGAAGATATTTGGAAGAGGTGGAAACAGTTGATTTCGTTATTGAAAACCAAAAACAGTTTTTATCAGAATCTAGTACACCCCAGATTAATGTTACCAATTTGCTTACCCCGAAAGTCAAAATTTACCATCATTCATCAGTAGTGTAAAAGTGAATAATACATCAGGGGGCACATTTTTAATTATTGATTTTGATGAAAATAGTGTAAACGAACTAGAATTTAAATATTGTAGCTCAGATTCTGACTATGAATGTATGTCAAATGGAAATAATATTTTTGATAATGATAATTCCATTCTTGAATTATTAGCCCATTGGACAATTGAAAATAATATTACTTTATCTGCATTCTCAGTATTATTAAAGATCTTTCAGACTCATGGCTGTTTTAATCATTTTTCAGTAGATGCTAGAACTGTGTTAAAAACAAATATATCTAATAGGCAAAATAAAATTAAAAATCCAGGATTTTATTACCATTTTGGTAAGCAGTGGTTTAAAATCCCACTGTAATTTTTCATATTATGTAAATGAAAACATAATTAAATTGGTTATTGGTATTGATGGACTACCACTTACAAAAAACTCTTCCAGCAGCTCTGGCCTATTCTTAGTTATGCTCGAGACCACTCAAATAAACCAGATGTGTTTTTGATTGGTCTCTATTGGAGGAAAGAAAAGCCATCAAAAGTAATTCATTTTTATAAGATTTGGTTGATGAACCTTAATATTTAGCTGATTATGGTATGGATACTGATTTTGGAAAAAGAATTGTAAAAGTTGAAACATTTTGCTGTGATACACCAGCTAAAAGCTTCATTTTATGTACTAAAGGTCATGTTGGATACTATTCTTGTCCAAGATGCACTATTAACGGTGTTCGTGTAAATAACAGAATGAGTTTTTTACGAACAAATTTCCCCAAACGAACACATTTAGATTTTATAAACCATACTGATGATGAGTATCATATTTTGAATATAGTTTCAAATTTAACTCAAATTCTATATTTAAATATAGTAGATGATTTCAGTATTGATTACATGCATTTAGAATGTCTAGGTTTAGTAAAAAAAGTAATTTTACTATGGTTGGGTATTAGGGTGGTCCTTATTTTTCATTTTTGATTTTTTTGAGATTACCCCCCCTAAAAAGGTTCAATTACCTAAAAAAACCATACAAAAAAAGTTTCATGCAAATTCTTTAATTTTAACACCTGCCGCAAAAGCTCCAAAGTTACAAAAATAGAACATTTTCAATATTTATATTTTTTTTGATATTCTTAAACATAACTTTGGAAATAAAAATGTTATAAAAAATCGGTTAAGATACAATGATACAAAACTAAATTTACTAAAATTTGTTTCATATAGATTAGATTCCAAATATTTTATTTTTTCAAATATTTTAATCAGAAAGTAAAAAAAAAAAAAAAAATCATGAAAATTGAGATATTTTCACAGCATAACATACAAATAATCATGAAAACAATTTACAATAAATAAATAACATAGTGACTTACTAATATCTTTAACATATTTTAAATTTAAATGATACAACTAATTACTGTAACTAATTACTTATTACTGTATAACTTGCGTAAGTGTTTCTTTTCTGTGGTCAGGATATTTTTTGCAATAATCACTAACAACTTGTAATAGATATTGTTTTTGAGATTCATCTTTGGTTATTTTGTTGTTATAATCTTCTATAAGTTTTACTCCTCTTTCTGCAACATCATTTATAACGGGAATATTTTTTAAAATTGACAGAGCTTTATTGTAATCTTCATTATTTGCCCACATTAATGGGTCTTCGTTCAAAAAAGTGGTATTGATTGCAAATCATTTAAATAGTTTTTTAGTATTGACACATATAAAATCATCAATTTCCTTTTCTAATAACTCGTTTTAATTTTTTGCAGATATAATTAAACGTTGTGAATTTGAATTTATTTCTGATGAACATTCGTCGTTGTTTAGAGCAGAGATTTTTCTTTTAGTCTCCAGTGGCACATCCTCATCGAAAAAAGCAAATGCGTATAATTCCGCCGATAAATACCATAAGTGACCACAAAACTTTTTAACTGCATTCTGAGATATATCTTTATCTATAGAGACATAATGTAAAAGATCTTTCATAAAAGTCAAGTCTTGTAAAGGAGCTTTGATTGAAGATGGTGAATTAAACCATACTTTTATGTATAACCGTACAATAAAAATGCAAATACTTCTTAAGGCACTTTCTTCTTTGGGTGTTAATTTAAACTGTTCACGAAATAAATATATTTTTAAGCTATAAATAGCTTTGGCCATCCACCGAGCATGATGGATGGCACCTGGTATTTTAAAGCTACTATCATTTGAAAGTTTTCCACCCAAAAAAATTACTGTTAATTCTAGTAACTCTCGATAATCATCTCTTGGCTGCTTTTCTAATAGCCGATCTTTAGAAAATTTAATAATTTCGTCACATACGTCATTTACAGAATCCATTACATTACTATTTTGTATGCCAGAATTAAAATTGTTAGGGTTAATTGTTCCTCAGGCTTGTTGGAACCTTTTAAAAATTGCCATGTCTGGGCCCGATGTAGCCCCAAATTTTAAATCAAACACACTTTTCAATATAATTTCATATATATGATGGCGGCATGGTAAATATACTATTTCGCGTTCTAACAGTTGTTCAAGCAAAACACAAGCTCCATTTAAGCGACCTGTATTTGATGCTGTAGTATCGGAACAAAGTGCTTGTACATTTTCATCTAAACACCAATCTACAAGCGTTTGGTATACTGCATTGGCTTGTTCACGTCCAGTTCCACTATTTAGCGGCAGGACACCTAGAAGTTGTTCACGGCCATTTACAGATTTTTTGTTGTACGAATAATAAATGTTGTGTCATTGATAGTCATGGACATAATCTTCACGTAAAAATCGCAAAATACGGGTATGGGTCTAAGTACACTACCCACCTAATGATTCTATACTGATCTCTTGTATCATAGATTAAATATCACATACATCACATACAAACGATATTATACAGTATATATTAATTTTATGTTAATTTAAATCACATTATACGATATAAAAAACATTTTATTTATTGCAACGCAACAAATAGTTAAAAATTTTTATTTTTAACATTTAAACTCAAATTTTTTTAATAATAATATATTTAAAAAAAATGTATAAGTATAAAACTGTTGTAACAATAGTGACGTACAATTAAAGTCTTTATAATTTTTTTGTAAAAGTATTCTTTTAAGAGTTATGATTAATTATATAAAAAAACTGACGATTTCTAATATTTTTTTGTTATTAAAACTAGAGCTTTTGCGGCACGGGTTAAAGTTGAACATTTTGTCTAAAAAATTTTTCTCATGCTTTTTTTAAGTAACTGAACCGATTTGAGGGCGGTAACCCGAACATTTTGCAATTTTTTTTTTACTTCATCTATACCGGACGACCATCCTATTGGGTATATTTAAAAGAGCTTCAGTATTTGTCCGTATTCAAAGCGTAGATATAATGTAAATATAATTACTAATCGCCTTTTATCTATTAAACCAACCATAACTTGCGATTTTTCTAAAAAGCCTAGGAGATTAAATGAAGTACTAAGATGGAAAGCAACAGAGTTTAGATCATTTTTGCTATATACTGGGCCAATCTCTCCTAAAATATCTGAAAAAATGGTTAATGCCAGTGAAAAATTATTATTACATTTTGTTGAAAAATTTGAGGAGCTCTGTGGGGAACAATTTGTATCGCAAAATATCCATGGACTGATACATATATTTGATGGTTATTGATAATTTGGTCCTCTAGAGAAGTGCTCATGATTTCCTTTTGAAAATTACATGAAATTTAAAAAAGAAATGGTTAGGAAACATGAGAAATCTTTGGAGCAAGTTATCAACCGCTATCAAGAATTTATAACATTGAGTAAATCCAAATTGAATGAAAATTTAAATGGCAAAAAAATAGATACCAACGTTACTTGAACACTTTACTGCACCTCAATTTTAAACATTTATTAAAATGATTTTAAAATAAATATTAAATCAGAGAGTCATTGTTACATAGGCTTCAAAGATAATAAAAAACTAAGCATTTTTAAAGTTATAAATATTTGTTATGATACTAATGACAGTAAAAATATAGTTTTAACTAAGAAAACTTTGACTAAGGTTCAAAACTAGAATAGTTACACCAAAAAACACTTTGATTTCTACAACAAAATCTTTGTCGAACACAACTGTACTTACTACTATACCAAACTCACTGTCAAAACCAACAGAAATTCAAATAGGTAAATTATATTTAAAAATTTCTTTTTAAAAAACATATTTTTAAAACTTGATGATTCATTTAAATAACAATAATATATAATTTACTGTAACAAAGATGAAATATACTAGTTGTAAAACTAGTGTAAGTACATTAGTTTTAAACAATTTTTATTTTATTTCATCTTTGAAGATTTGTAAGTATGTTATCGTAAAAGCAATCATAAAGAAAATATATTGAAATTTTTGATTTTTTTTTCAGAAAAAGGTAATAATTTTTATTTTATTCTAATTTCCACAGAAAATAATAGATTTACGAGAAATTGTGTCTTAAAGTACCTGTTTAAAATACTCTATACTATGAAGTTTTAAAACTTATACTCGAATACTTGCAGCTTTGCTATTATAACATTATTCAATACTTAAATTTTTTTTTTTTTATAACTGAATATTTCAAAAGTTAATGGCATATATTGTGTACCTTTACTTAAAAGTAACAACATATTAATTGCTATAATTTTATTTACTTTTAATAATATTTGTAATGGTCTTTAAATGTTTTATAATAAATTTTTATATTTTAATTCATTGATGATATTTTTTTAGTTAGGTACATTGGTAAGTAACAACGTTCAAAAAGAAGTTCTTCATACACTAACATTTATTAAACATGAACTAAGATGTGAAGATGAAATTGAATTGGGCCAAAGACTAGAAATTTTAGAAACACGATCAGATAGTAATGTTCATAATGATAATAGCAGTAAGCCATTTAGCTTGTTGAATGATATGGCTGATTGTGCTATACCATTGAATAATGAAATAGATCTTATTATATTTGAAGATGACATTTCTGGAGATAATATATTCCGATCTAATTTGGTAATAATATTTAAAGTTGTTTTAAACTAATAATGTATAATTTACTTAATATGTTGACAGAATACATTGGCAGAAAACATGTAAAAGCTATGGTTAATAGATTTTTGTACAAACTGTTCAATGATGAACTACTAAAAGACTATTTGTTTACTGGCAAAACAGGAAAAAAAAATTTTTCAACATTGGCAATATGCTCTGTAATTTTTGGTAAGATGGTTTAAAGTAAATATCAACCAACTTTTTAATGTTATATTATATTATTACCAATGTTTTACACCTTGTATTTTTTCCATTAAAACCATAATCAATCTTCTTAATGATAAATTGATAACTAATTACTTATCCATTACAATCTTCAATGTATTTTCTAATTATATTTATACGTAAAAAATCTATTCATTACTTACTTTTATTTTAGATACTCTAAAACAACATAAAAAATTCAAATGTGTATCACAAAATGAAATCGAACAAATTATTAAATATATTTTTGCACAAGCAACATTTGATTTTCAACGACTAGATGCTAAGTTAATGAAGGACTAATTTTTTTTTATATATACATAATTTATTATTAGCTGGTTATGTATCTTGGTAATATATTTTATAGGTACAACAGTTGATTATTTTTTTTTTTTTTAATTTAATATTTTTACTTTATTTTAATATATTTTCTATAACGGACTAATTTTTTTTATAATCTGTAGGGTATGGTACTCTATTCCATTTAAGAGTGAACCAGTTTCGCACACACAGACTGAGCCGCCAAACAGTGCCTGCCCCCCCCCCCCTAACCATGCAATGGCTATGCGTTCTGCGATTGGCAGACAGTCATTGCAGGCCATCGTCGATTGTCGGGCACCTGTGCTAACGCTCTCACTAATGCCCGGTTGGTGGTGGGGTTGCACGGAAAAAACATGTGTTAGTCAGCCGAGTGGTTCAATTTTAGATGGAACAGAGTATACCTTGATATTATATTTTACACAACAGTTTATTATTTTATTTTATTTTTTACTTAGAAAAAAAAAATTTAATATTAATTTATTATAATATATTTTATATAGAGCACTAGTTTTTTTTTTATAAACAATTTATTATCAGGTAATGAACCTAACTTAATATTATATTTTATACAACAGTTTATTATTTTATTTTATAATTTTTTCTGAAAAAAATTGTAATATTTTTACTTTATTATAATATATTTTATATAAAGACCTAATATTTTTAAATACATACAATTTATTATCAGCTTGGCGTTATGTTCCTGCCTGATAATATAATATTATGTTCAACAGTTTAATTTTTATTTTTTAAATTGTAATATTTTTATTTTATTATAATATATTTTATATAAAGGACTAATTTGTTTTTATAATTTTTTTATATATATACAATTTATTATCAGGTTAAACATATTATATGTACTTATTAATAATATACCTATTTGATACTAGTTTATTATTTAATATAATTTTTAATTTAAAAAAAAAAATTGTAATATTTTTACTTTGTTATACCTAATATATTTTATATTATAGTTTTATTATTTTAATTATTTTGCGATTCATAACCTTATTACATAAATCCTTTCCGTAGTCTATTTTAATATTTTTATTAATGAAAATTAAATATTTATAAAATCTTGGTATCTGATATTTATTTAATACATAATTCCAACACTAATTGTTAATTGTAAAAGGGTTCAAACAATATTTATTGTGTATTTTTAAATATTTTAAAATCCATAAACGATAGAAATTAAATACTAATTAAATTTTTATTTGTTAATTTTAAAAATAAATGTTAATACAAAATATTTATTTAATGTTTGTTTTAAGTATTAATTGTAAAAAACAACCCACTTACAAACACAGATGTTCTTATCATCAATCAAGTTTCATAATTTTTTCATTCACTGTAATTTTTTAACTAACCAAGTTAAACGTAATCTGATGAGTGTAAATTTGCTATGTTATGCACTCGTAAGACAGAAACAACAAATATCTGTGCAGCATCCTCTTAAGTGGACAGTAGCTTAAAATAAAAGGTGCATTCATATGTTTAATTAGTGTTTCCATCGTATTTGGAAGAAATGATAGCTGGTGGAATGGCAGCAGGTGGGATGAGTGATAATTTTTCAAGTGGTAGCAGTAGCAAAAGCAGCTTTGAGAGTGTTGGTGAAAGTTCTCGTTCATTTACTCCATTATCTGATTCAATTAATGATGCAAGTTATGATGCTGGTGGAAATTCAGACACAGAAAACTTAGGTGCTTGATTATTCTTAAATCTAATATATTTTTATTGTTTAAATTTAAAGATTGATATAATATGTAATAAGAAATAATAAGACATTACTTCTGAAGTACATCAAATTTACAATTACCAAATTGTTATATCGCTGTTCAGTTTTGTATTTCTGTGATTGAAAACAATGTTATCTATTGTATGTTTTATTGTAACATTATGTTTGTATTATGATAATATGATGAAATAGTTTTTAAAGAAATCTTTTTGATGATTTTCTGAAAGCTTATCGGAGGTTATATTCTATAGTTTGTTGTTGACAAAATAATTTGTGTACATAAATGTCAATTATACAGTAATATATCATATTGTCTAGTCTAAATACAAATTCTTTTTCACCAAATGTTGACGTTTTAAAATCTGGTTAAATATTCCAAACATTGCTTTATTTTTTAATTTTAGAAACCACCTACCCACTATCAATATAAATATATAAATTATTAATTATATGTGTTGTGTATCTTAATTTATATTTTATTTGTAAACACAAATAGTATGTACTTAGTTAGAGCTCTTCACGTGCCTAACTTATTATGCCTGCACTAAGTGCTAAAATAGAGCTTGTGGGTAGTGGTGCCAAACTACTACAAAATCACTACGGCGGTCGGCGACAAATATTGGATTTTAATAGTATTTTAATTTTTAATACATAATTACCAATTAGTAAACGCAGATAATTCACTATAATCGCCATACTTGGTTTGCGGGGATCGGAGCCGGTGCCTACTAGGTCTAGCAATATTATGTTTGAATATCTAGAACGGACTGATTCATTTTATTGAAATAAATGGCTTAGGGGACTTAGCACAATTTGATTTTGGTTTATGTAAATTAAATACATTTATATGTGACATGATCATGATCTAGTTTGTATCAAATTGGAAGCAAATGAACATCCCTCAACTTGTTATGTAAAACACCTTGGGTGGGTCTCAGATTTATAATAGCTATACCTTCAAAACTAAGTCCAATTGCTGAATGACTTACCATTATTTTCATAATGCTTAACTACATATGTTATTATTACAAGTGTTCAGTTAAATTCAGTGTCCTTAGTGTACAGTGGGGTGGGCTTGTGCCTTATAGTTAATTGGTTATTAATCAAACGTTTCGACCAATATTGTTATTTGTCACTCTCTTCCATAACGCGTTTTTTTTATTTTTTTATAATTTATAACACAAATTTGAAATTGAATACATCATATGAGTAAATAAAATATAATTATCACAATACAATTTTTATTTTTTTTTATTAAAAGCCACTAGTATAAAACTATAACAACATAAACAATAAAATAAATTACTTAATAGGTACCTAAATGCCTAGAATTAGCAATCAGCATTACATTAATACATTGACTATATTATAATGAAGACAGACTCCCAAATAAAAGTGATAAGGTGAGTACCCACAATGTTATTTATTATTCTTATTTATGATGTAATAATCTATACAAAATATTATGTAAAATCACTTCACTGATTATTTTTTTTAACCATTTTTTTCCTATGAAGCAACCATTTGAATTAATACCCACCTGACAATAATAGTTATCCTGTTGATGTGAGACACTGAGACTAAAGGGCTAATTAAATTCACTTCGTAAAATAGCTATGTTCGCCGGCCACCGCCACTGCAGGTATAACTACCTAGTTATCTATAAACGATTCATAATGAATATTAATTAAATAATAATTTTAATGTCGGAACGACGAACAGTTGGTATTGATTCCTGTCAGTAGGTACCTATGTAAATATTATTGCACAAAACGATATTGCAACATTGTTGTTGATTATTTTAGTCATGTAAATTTTATAACAAACAGACCAAACAAATACATGCTCGAACAAAAAAATTAAATAACATAAGGATAGCTCAGAGACGCACCCGGGAGGATTGCTTTGGGGCTGAAGCCCCCCAAAAGAAATTATTTTTTACATTATAGCATATCGTCACAAATATAATAGACGTTAGGTAACTACACATATATAGTTAAATTCGTAGGTACTATAGGTGATAAGGTTTGTGGAAATCACCGATCGCTTATTTCGTTAATAAGAAAAATGCAATAATATTTTACTCCGGGATTTCTTTTGAGTGTGAGGTATTTTTATTCCACAATAATTTGTATTAATTAAATTTTGTAGGTAGGAGGTTTTGATCAATCATCACAGGCCTTAAACACTGTTGAGTGTTATAATCCCAGTATTGATATGTGGACACCAATCGCAAACTTGTGTGAACATCGCAGTTGTGCCGGTGTAGGAGTTGTAAACGGTGAACTGTATGTTATAAGCGGTCATAATAGATCAAACCTTTTGAGTAGTGTTGAAAAATACAGACCAAGTACAGGTGTTTGGACAACTATTGCAGACATACTTTTTCCTCGAAAATATGCAGGTAAATTTATGTTGAATAAATGTAAACTATTTTATGAAACTTTTTTTTATATATTTTGAATTTAATTTAATTTTTCATTATAGATGTAGTCGCATTAAATGGTTTATTGTATGTCATCGGTGGAATGAACGAAACTTCTATTTTGAATTCTGTAGAATATTACAACCCAAACACCAATACCTGGGCTATGGTCACATCAAAAATAAATTTGATGCGCTATTCCCCTGGAGCCATTAATAGGCCAAATCATTTTACAACTGGTTAGCATTCATGATTTTTTTTTTTAGCACAATATATAAATATTTTAATATTTTGCATTATAGTATCTTTCACTATGTATAGCATATACAATACATGAATTTTATTTTAATATTACAACTTTTATGTTCAATTTCTATAGCTAAGATTTGGACATTTAAATTATGGTTTCTCATAAATAGTTAATAATGCAACCAAAAAAACTTTAAAATATTTACCTAAACCAAATTTTTTCAGAGATATTTTTACTATTTTTATCATTTTTGTTATCTTGTTTTAATTTAAAAATAATATTGGTTGACACTTGGAATTATTCAAGTATATTATAATTTATACACACAATGACGTGTCTTTGGCAATAATTATTCCAACTAACAGTATTACCAATAGTAAAATAAATTACTTTCATAGAAATAATACCACAGATAATGTCTTATTATGTTGTAGGTAGTAGTACACTCTACCGCCAACATTGTGACTGCCGTAATATGTGCACAACTGCAAAAAAATAGAATGTAGAAAATAACTTAATTAGTAACTAAGTTATTTCTTTTTATAAATAATTGTAACTTAACTTAGTTATTTTGTTAAAATTAAAGTTATTTGTAAAAAGTAATTTACAAAAATTTTCCTATTATGATTTATGAACTGTATATTATTTGCATTTATATTTCTGATATTTCAGAGAACTGCCAGGATTAATTAAGTAATTTTGTCATTTTGAACACTTCTATTAGTTCTAATAGTTTGATTGCTACTTTTAATAAACTGATGAGATTAGGACTGTAAAAATATTTTTGAAGTAACATTTTAACATTTTAAATTTTAATGTGAACTGTAAATATTTTCTTTTTTATATCAATGTTTAAAACATTTTCCTTCAAATTCAAAAAAGAAACATTTAAATTAGACAACATTTAAAATTGAAAATAATTATTAACTTCACAGGTTTGCTTTATAACAGAACTAGCAGCAGTAGATTAATTTATATTTTTTGAGTAGAATATGATTAAATAGGTACTATATTATACTCTATATTCTATTCTATATTTCTATTGTATTTTAATGGAAACATATGGAAAAAAATCATATTTCAAGATTCAACTACTCTTTAATTGTTTTTAATAAATCTGTATGTAAGGTACAGCTATAACAATAATCTAAAACAGTTTTATAATTTATAAAATAATATAGTCTGTGCATTCGTTATTAATTTGTTTTACTTTATACCAAAACTATTTATTTTCCTACGATGAGATAAAAAAAACGTTTATGAGTAAGTTAAAGGTATTTTAAAAAAAAACAACTAAAAATAATAACATGAAAATTTGTAACTTAGCTTAGTTACTCAAATTCAGTAACCAAGTAACCTAATTCAAGTAATACAGTTAGCTTAGTTATTTTTTATTTAAGGATAACTTAAATGTAACTAAATAAAAGAATTTGTTAACTTGCCCAGCTTTGGGTTTAATATTAAATATACTAATATAGGTTAGGTACCTCTACCTAATAGTATACCTTAATAAGTACATACTTACAGATATTATTATTTATTTCGTTATTTGTATGGAAACTTTAATTTATACTTGGCGTAGGTACAAACTTAATATTTATCGAACACAAATTATACAGTTGTATAGAAGTAAACATTACAAAAACAAACGAAGTTACCTATAAAATATATGTATAAAATAATTGTAGAGGAAATGTTAAATTATTTAATACATAAATGATTATTGTTTGTTTTCATAAACTTTAAAAATGTTTTAAGTTATGGGTTTAATTGGTCAAAGGATATTTAAGAATAATACCGTCGATACACATATACACTAATATTATAATAATACTGTATATAAATACTTAATAATATATATTATATTATAGATTATTAAATATTATATGGTATTTCTCCATATGCCTACATAAGATAATTTAATTACTTTATATTAGCCAAAAATATAAAAATGTGTAATATAATAAAATAATAATAAAATATGTACAATAATGATATAATAAATATAAAATTGTATAATTATTAGAATACATGGAGACCATACAATTGATTTTTTCAAATAATTTCAAATTTTATTGACCTACCAATTTATTTGTGAATGATAAATCTTCAGATTTTAATTTCGATTCAATTAACATGAGCTCATCTTCATTTTTCAAAGGGAATGGTGCTAGTACATTTTCTTTGGAACTGGTTAGCTCATACTCATATCAATGGCTTGATTTTTTACTCTCAATAAATGAATTTAATTCTTGTTTAATATAAAACATGTTTGACGTTAATTTCTTATTTTCAGCTATGGTTAAAATGAAAATATTTTATTAATATGCATTCGGGCTAATTTAACTGATTTTTAATACTTACCAGATATTTTACATAGTTGATGGGCTATAGAAAGTAGCAAGGTTTCTTTATCATTACTAATACAATTTTGAAAAGATCAAGAATGTGATTTTTTGGCTAATTTACATTCATAAACATTTGATACAGATATGTTGTCTGAAAAATATTTTATGTCAAATAAAACAATAATTATAACTGCAGGAACACTCAAGTAATAAAGACATTTTAACATCCGACTTACTTGTAGAACATGTTGGGGTGGATACCTTTGTGCTTAAAGTTTCATTGTTTGATATATTATCTTGACTTGATAATGAAGTTTTTCTTGCTGGTGTACAATTATCAATGTTTAGAAGTGTTTCATCAGTAGTGTTGTCTGTAGAAATTATAACATTATAAAAAAAAGGTTAACATAAAAAATAAAATGATTGTACAATTTAATACATTTTTTATATTAATAAAGAATGCAACACAAGCTAGCATTCAATTTCTCTGTTTATTAAGACAATAGAGCTAATTTACATAACTCATTATTATGATTATGGCATCTGAGTTACACTATACTCTAGACCAAATAAGAAACACTAACTTTTACTTAGCAAACCGATGGCTGCCGTGGTGTTTCTTATTTGGAATAAAGTATAATTGATAATTATTATTATAACTACATATTATATTACTATACTACTATTATAACTATTTAATGATCAACCAATTATCTTTGTTTGAATGTTGGTTTTTTTTTTTTAATTTTAAAGAGATTTAAAATTAATATTTTGAATAACTAACAAACACAGACAGCTGTGAACACTAGTATTTTCTTCTTCAAATTTAAGAGTTTAAATTCTTAATCGAACAACCATAACTCCACAATTTAAATTTTGCATAGTAATATGTGTTAGTGTACTTATTGTATATGATGGATGGAGATAACAAACAAGGTGTGTAGCATAATATTAAATCACCTTTTATGTTTGAAGGAAAAACAGGGAATGATACGGACTTTTTTTTGCTACTTCTTAATGGTTCAAAGTCTTCATCAACAGAGCATTCACTATCTAAATTGTCAAATAAGCGCTTTGATGACTTAGTTTTTTTTCCTCGTCCCCTCTGCTCATAATCAGAATGTAAATTTTGAGCATTTTTTGCCAACTTCACCATCATTTTAAGACCAATTTGAAAATCACCTATAATTAATACATTATATTAAATAGGTAAAGCTAGCTAAGAATCAAGAAAAAAATTCTTAATTCAATAAAAGTAACTTTAATTTATTGCAGAATAATTTGAAGTCATAATATATTATATAATTTAAAACAACTAATTCAATATATTATAGGTATATATTATATTTAATGGTATATTACTCACTTATATTGGTCTCTATAATTTGCATAGTACAATATTCCCAATCATCACTACTATGGTCAGGCATAATTTGCTTCCGAGCTAAAGAATTTATGATATTTTACTTTAAGTTTTTTGGATACCAGCAGCTTGATTGGTCAATTTTCCATGCGTTGGGAATGATATCTGGAACTTTTTCTCCGTTATCAATTATGTGTATTAATATCCACATTCTTACTAAACTAAATAATATAACAGCCATAAAAAGGGAAAATCTTTAAGGAATACTGTAAGACGAGGAAAATATTGAACCAGTTTCAATCCCTGCACAAAATACTATGGATATTCATAGATTGTAGTTAATTATAAATAATGTATATAAATATTATTATGTAAGTATAGGAGTGTTTGTTTATTTAAGCTGTATGAAGTAGTTATTATTATTATTATTATTATTATTATTAAAATTATGAGTGTTTATTTATTTAATAGTGTACATAAATATTATGTTAGTATAGGAGTGCTTATTTATTTATTGTATGTGATTAACGTTAACCAGGTATAAGGTTTACTTTCATATCATGTAACCATAGACCTATAAACCAATGGACAGCGCATTCTACTCCGCCCTGTTACCAATGCACGGGCATCATATAAGAGAAAGAAAGAAGAAAGAACGAAGAGAGAAAAGAGAGAAAGAACATAAAGGGGGTAATCATTGACGTATGAAACTAATACTATATTTCCTCCACGTTCTCTTTTCTCTTTTACTCTATATCGTACCCCTGACCTCTCTCTCTAAGCGCTGTCCATTAATTTATAGGTCCATGGAACCATGATATCAGTATAATATAAGATAGTAGGTACTATCTTTAATCGTGCAGTGAACTGAACAATACGTTGAGTAATAAACGGTTAGGTTATAATTTTATAAGATAAGTCATAAGAACAGTATTTGAATCGTGAGTCGGTGTTAAAGTATTTTATTTTTTATTACTTTACAATTTTAAGTGTATACATTTTAATGATGAATTTTTAATAGTATTGACTAATACTAGTTGGTGGTTGCAAAAATTAAAATTAATAATACAATATATCTCATTAACTTAAGACATTTTGATTTTAGTTTAATCATTGTGTTCAAATGTATACCTAACCAATGGAACACTAGTACTTACTGGATAATACATGGCTTGTTATACAAACAAGTGAAAACAAACTACAAAATAAATTAAGTAAGTATAAATATTTTTAATTGTAATATTATTTAATTATTATATTGACAAACAAATATTTTAGATAATCAGGATAATTGCAAAGAAGTGAGAAAAATTTAGTTGGACTATAACTACACATTACCAATATATTGTATATATTGTATTGAAAAGATGATGTTGTTGTAAAAGCAGAAATTGAAGAAGACATAACTAACATGCTTGAATAATTGAACGACACGCTTAAAGAACAATTCATGAAAATAAATCAACGGAATACTAAAATCTTGACTAAGATCCTTATATGCAGCAAACAGCAGATTTGTGCAAACATAGCTTTTGATGAAATATTGCTGGAGACGGTTCAAAGTTCACATACTTGGAACACATATTTCACAAGCGATGGGAAATGTCGTACAGATACAGTGTGTAAAACAGGCCTACTATAAAAAAATAAATCTTTTTAGTTCAAATAGAATAAGTTTGGACAGCAAAAAACACTTATAAAAAGCTTTGTGTGGAATGTAGATCTATATGGAGCAGAGACTTGGACAATACTGAAGGCTGAGAAAGCCAAAATAGAAACTTTTGAAGTATGGTGTTGGAGAATGCTAACAATTCCATAGAGAGAAAAGATAAAGATAAAAAATGAGGTTTTCAAGAGAATGAATACGCAAAAATCAATATGGAATATGCTAAGATTGAGAAGAAAATGCATGAATCAAACACGTAATAAGGAATAGTCCTTGGATAACCACATTAATAGAGGGAAAAATCAAAAGAAAACCTGGAAGAGGAAGGCCTAGAACTCCATTTATGAAGCAAGTGATGGAAGATACCGGAATAGGAACATACCGGGAGTTGAAGAGGATTATAATTGATAGAGATAAATGGAGAGGGACATCAACAATCATTTAACCAATCTTCGGATTGGAAAAAAAAAAGTAGGTACCTATGTGATTAATAATTATATTTAAATTACTGCTAAGTAACTAATGTAGTAAATATAAATGCTCAATATACATTTTATTTATTTAGAATTATACTGCATTACATTGTAAAATGTAATAATGATAAATACTAAATTATTATAATTACTAAATATAATACTAATTTTAAGTACTAAATTATTTCTGTCAATGATTGGTGTTGTCATGAAATAATAATTACTAAATTCAAGTTAGAATATTATTAACACCATTTTAAAATTTTGCTTTTTAAGTTTCGGATGATTGAAAAGTTTGTTTTAATTTTTTGAATACACGTTATATCTGTACTCATATTTTGCATAACTGCAAAATTAATATTTTGATTAAACTGTATCATCATTCTGAAATAGGTTTTTCATAGTCCTGGGCTTATTAAAGTAAAATTATTTAATGGTTCATAATAATATCAGTATAAAATGTGAGGAATTCTGTCGTGAACAGGGTTCAGGGCTAAAACGAACTTTAGATCATCAAATCAAACGCTCAAAAAAAAAATAACCGAAATTAAGCAATTTAAAAAATGAACATACTCTCCCTAGTTTTTGTTAGTGGTAATCACTTGCATCATAATGAAATAGAAAATATACATCAGTTATACGTATTAAGTATTAACTATCATATTAGTATATCATAGCGTATTATTGAATTGTTTATACCACGGACTAAGATTTCTTAGTACTTTATTGTTAATACTGGAACCAGATAAAGACTAGACCACGGTTATAACACAAGCCGACCCCGCGTAGCGTTCCCCGCCTACGTTCCGGTAAACGTTTTCATAATACAAGTAACCTTGGGTAACATCATGTTTGTGTGTGGAAACGTTTTCATGTTTTTCGGAGGTTCAGACTTCAGATCATAGGTAAACTTGTATTATACCCATGATTGCTACGAATAGAGATTACAAGTTTATCACATAAACAAATAATAAAAAGAATATCACTAAAATGTCTATAAATAGAATAGCATTGTCTGTACTAAATAGTAAATACCATCTGTAGGTAAATAACTGTTTCTAACTTAATACCCATAACACAGTGTGCGTACGTCGGGCGCTGTGCAGGCTTTGAGCCTTTACATTATAATAGGTACAAAGTACAATGATTATCAATCGCGGATTCAACGATATCGAATTTATTACTATTATACCTACTGGTCTTTACAAATAAAAATCCTAGTTTCCGACGGTGCTGATTATGTAGTATGTATGTAGAACACCTAAAAACCTTCTAAAACCACCCAACTTTGAGCAGCTATAACTCAGCAACGAGTTAACGCAAGTTGAAAATTTTAACATGAAAATTCATGAAAAAAATAGCTCTTATAATTTATGGAATTATTTATATAGGTTGTCATTTGAAAATCAAAATTCGAGGGTGGTTTACCTAATAAATATAAGGGTGAAAAATATTAAAAGTGTATACAAAAATAGAAAATCATTTTAAAAAAAGTCAATACTAACCTAACCTATGTGTTCAACGATAAAAAAATCACCCTTTATATATTTTTTATATTTAATTAGATATGAAACTACTTACATCAATATCTACATGACTATGGGCAGCTTTTTTCATCTATTATTTGCAGATGATTTTGTTGATGGATTTTGCACTGGTTGTTCCTCAATAGGAGATTCCTTTAAAACATAATTTTTATAATTAGGTATATATTTTATATATGATATATAATATGCTTACATCAATAATTACAGGACTATTTTTTGCAGCTCTTTTTCGTCCATTATTTTCAGACAATTCTGTCGATGTTGATGGATTTTGCACAGGTTGATCCTCAATATCAATAGAAGATTCCTTTAAGACATCATTTTTATAATTAGGTATATATTTTATATATTATATACAATATGCTTACATCAATAATTACAGGACTATTTTTTGCAGCTCTTTTTCGTCCATTATTTTCAGACAATTCTGTCGATGTTGATGGATTTTGCACAGGTTGATCCTCAATATCAATAGAAGATTCCTTTAAGACATCATTTTTATAATTAGGTATATATTTTATATATTATATACAATATGCTTACATCAATAATTACAGGACTATTATCTGCAGCTCTTTTTCGTCCATTATTCTCAGACAATTCTTGTCTATGTTAGCTTATTCCAACTTTGCCCTCGAAAAACGTGCATTATGAACAGTGACGGGGCACTGTACACAATGCCCAATTTTTTACTTAGACTAAAAATAAATTGTTAATTATTTTAATATGTTTTTGTTGTATAAATAGATAAGACAATTAATCAATTTCAATAATGATAAAATTGTAATATTATTAAAATAACTTTTTACTATTATTATTCGTGATTATAATGTTATAATAATATTCTTAGAATTAAATTAGATACAAGCATAATTTTATAATAATATTGTTTAATTGCTATGTATTAATGTATAATGTATAATACATTATATTTTAATAATTTTAATAATTTTGATTATGTGGTTTCTTTAATGGTATAGAGTGGTTAGTGGTTAAAACAACCCAAAGTTATTAAAACAAAACTAAAAGTATATATTTAAAAACTTAATATTATTAACGGCTATCCTGTCGATAATGTCTGCACAGTGCACCCTGTAATCACGTAAAGTGGTGATAATGGTAGTAACTTACGATTAAAGGTAAATAAATATATAATAATAACATAAATAAATAATTGTATTATTGTCTAATGTTGATATATGAATAATATATTTGAAATTCAAAACACTTAACCATGCGATAGCCGACAGCCCATAGCCTATATAGTATAATATTATAAATAAATGTTGTTAAAAGTATGTACTACACATTCAAGTCCAGCAATTCAAACTAATTGTATTTTAATTACTTTAAACATTCAAAAAATGTATTTAATAAAAACAGTTTATAGTTTAACTAAAAGAAATAAATATATAAAACAAATTAATTTAAATTTATGAGAGAAACATTTTATATAACCTAATAAAATTTTAAAAAAATCTTAAAATGTTGCATACCTCTTACAGAGCGACCACCACCATAATAACTTCTTTGAATCTATTCATCACAAAGTGACGAAGAATTTCTGCGGTAACCTATTCCTTGATTATGCCTTCCTCTACCACCTCTTTGAAAACTATTATAACTAGAGTTGGAATGATTAATATGTTGAACTTTATCATCTGAAGCATCACCACTCTCATTAAATGTTTGGTTAAACTGTTTTCTGTAATTTGGTCTATCACTATATATTAAAAATAAATGTAAGTACACATTTATTTGATGAATAAATAAAAAAAAAATTACCTACCCTTGAACAAACGATATTGGAGAAAGATTTTATCTACCACAGATAAAATTATATAGTTCTTTTAGAATATTTATAAGTTTAATTTCTATTTCACTTAACATTGCAATAGATTGCGGTTCTTCAGATGCATGTACAATTAAACTTTCAATAGCTGGTCTTAAAGCTACAATTGCAGCTGTTACATCCATTTTTAAAGTTATCCTATAAAATATAAGTTGATTTATAGCTTTGTTAAATAATATTACATTTTAATATGAATTTATAATACTGAATATAATATTTTTCTCAAAGAAATTGAAAAAATATTTTTTTAAACTTCTTTAAATATTTGATTCCCTTTTTAAGATGACAACCATTACATACCAATTATCTAATTGGACTAATTCTTTAGTATATTCAATTTTGCGAGCACCAAACAATAGAAGATGAATAGGAGTTACCATGGTCATTTGCTTGCAAGATACAGCTATGGTATGTACCTAAAAAAAATTGTAATAAAAAAAATATTATTTTACACATATTATATACTTCTAATAGTTTTACATAGATTATTAACATTTAAAATTTTGGACACTTAAATTGTTAAGTTTAAACCATAAAATAATTATTAATTTTAATAACTAAAAAATGCCTTACTACTTACTAGCATTATTTTGTAGAACTGCAATTTATTAGGTGTTAGTGTCATTCAATTTTAACAAGTTAGATTAATATAGACTACAATAAGCTGTATCTTACTTTCTCTGCAAACACAAAAAATGGTGATTGGAAAGAACCGGCCATGAAATTATTACAATTAACAGATGTCTTATGAATTAGTGCAGCCTTTCCTTCTGTTGTATATACCTATATATAAACAGAATACATATTAATACATTTAATTAGATGTAATATCCACATTATCAAACGATCATCAATCAGACCGAAATAGTAAACTCATTGGAATAAAATCAATATTTAGTATTTACCGTGTATAGTGATATATTATTTGCAATGTAAATACAATTAAAAATATAACAATATATTTAAGTTACTGTTTATATTATACCGTTTATTACACTAGAATAAAAATGTGACTATGAATTAATATGCTCAACATATTTTGTTATTCATTTGAATTCCAACAAAATTTATGATTCTAAACTCAATAAAATTCTAAATAAAAACACGCCAGTTATGTGTAGTCTTTAAAACACAATCATCAAAGTGAAAAGCTATCCGAAGGAAGCATGTGTTAATATGAATAAGAGTCACTAACTGGTGTCATCCAGTATTAAACATTATAGGATATATAATAATAGTAAATTACTTACTTCCCAACAAAACTATATTTGTAATCAGTGTTTTTTAACTTATTAGATTGAATAAATTGATTTAAACGTGATTTGGTGTTATCAATTGTCCAACCACCATGTACAGTGGCATTCGCATCTAAACGTTCTGCCTATTAATACAATTTAAAAATAAAATTATCAACAAATAGTTATAAGTAAAAGTAATAAGGATTTTAGCTCTTCAACATTACTTTTGTCATTCAATAAATCATTAAACTGAAAATTTCCCTTCCCAACTGGTCGATAAGCTTCACCGAGCATTAGGAGTTTCTTCTTCATACTCAGATTTTGGTGGCACATTATTCATTAATCTTTGGGATGCATAATAATAATAATAATTTTGATTGTTTGTTTCATGGTGTTTAGAATAAAAAAATAAGTACATACAGTTAGAAAAAAAAATTAATTAAATTAAATTTTTAAATTTTTTTAATTCTACTTCGCTCTAGTTTAGTCAATTTTGGGTTTAGGACACAAGTTGATACATCAAAATGGCTTGAAAAAAATCGATGAACCCGAATATGATATTTAAATTACAGGTTGCCATTTAAAAAAATGTAAGTTTTATTGCGCATGCACAAGATACACGAGTTAGAAACATTGTAAGTCATAGAAATTTACGATCCACGAGTCTAGTTTAATGTTCCGCAAAAAGAATTTAAAAATATTTACATGGTAATGAGTGGTAAAGTGGCCCCTGTTTTTTGGGACACACGGTATATTAGTTTTACAACATGTTATGAGTATTTGAAAATTGTAAATTGTTTGCGTCTTTTAAAATAAAATAATATGCACTAGGTATAGGTACACATTTTTGTATTTATGATGGTAATATCTTGAATACAACTTTTATCCCTGCAGAATGGAACTCATTGACATGTTTTATTAATTCACACCCCTGATTATTGTCTTATTGTTCTTAAATCATTATTACTACCGGTAGACATTTACAATAGGCACCTACGCTACGTAATGTGAAGGATCTGGCCATCAAAAAGTTCCTTCATACCATGTTGTTTGCTTGTTTAAATCATGGATACACCAGTGATCAGGACACAGCGATTACGACGACATTCATAACTCAAGCCGACAGCCAACATTCAAGTGACGAAATACAAGGCATGTGTTACTGTTGAATCATATAAAAAAATCAATATAATATAATATTAATCATAATATACCAGATTAAACCTACCTTGATTAAACATACATAAATTATGTTTGAAATTGTTGTTCCGTCAAAGGGTGACGGGAAAAACACACCAAAGACGGTCTCCGTTCGATATGCAGACCGACGGGACGCAACGAACGCACGTCGACTACACGATTAACAAGTTAAGAATCGCGTCCAATTTGCGAGTCATAAGTTACTTTAAAATAATTGCATAGTGGAACGATTCATCTCGCTCGGACGCTTGGTACTTGGTAGTTTACACATCAGGATTGACTTGTTATCTATTGATTTTTCGATTTGTTATCATTCTTTATGTTTGATATTATACAACAATATTAGGCACAAATAGTATTGACGTCCATTGTCTACTGATAAGACTAACTGTTCAAAACAAACTGTTATCACGGTTCATTCTATATTTCCATAAGAAATGCATAGGTTGAAAATATTGTTTGAAAAAATCGATTTTTTTGGCGTTTGTAATTTTTTTAAAGTGCTAACTTCTAAAAACGTGTTCTTTACAAGTTTATACATATATACCGACCAAAAATATACATTTTTTTCGTCAAAACAAACAATTTGCAGTATTTTTTACCATACACATTATACACAAATCATTCAGTTAAGTATTAAATATTAATAATATCTTTGTACACAATTTTTATATTTTTTAACTATACCTATTAATATATTTTTATTTGTAGTTTTTTTTTTTTGAGCCATCTGCTTGTACGTGTTACACCGATGTTCTGTTTTGGTCATCTGTGTGTCAGTTAGTGTCAAAATGGTTCAATGTTGGGTTCCGTTGTGTTCTCACATTTCCAACAGAGAAACCTTCAAGTTTTTTAGATTCCCAGCAAATGATGTTGAATGCAAAGCTTGGGCTAAATCTGTGAGGTAAATTATATTAAATAGTTATATTCTGTAAATATATTAAATAGGTAGTAGGTACCTATAAAATTAACTGATAAAAGTTATAAGTTATTTTAATTTTAAATTATTTACTTTTTACTTTTTACACGACAGGAGAGCAGATGCACATCCTACAAAAAACAATAAAATATGAAGTTGTCACTTCAAAGATGGACTAAGAGAAAACCGACCCACTCTATTTGAATGGAACAAAAACATATCTTTTTCATTTACATTTCCTGAAAAACATACCAAGTATGCAATAGAAAATAATATTTACCTCCTTGATTTAATTATAACTTTATGTTAATTGTTGGTTATTTTTATTCAATGTTATTGATTTGTGATTTGTATCATTATTTTATTTTATTAATTGTTATGCAAGGTTGCATGAAAAATTTAATAATTTAATGAACTAATCATGCCTTAATGACAACAAGGTCACTATTGATTTGTTAAATAATTAGTGATTTTTCATGCGACCTGGCATTAGTGTTCTATCTTTTTGCAATACCCTCCCAATAATAACAATGAAGTCGACCACCCTAGTCCTATACTTCCATAGATCCCAATTTGCTACAGTCATACAAACTATATTCATATCTTTCTACTTCATTCAACTATCACTTTTGTCAATTCCTCTCCTTTTTTTCCCTTCTACATCCATCTTCATAACAAATCTCAGTGGCTCACTGGCATATTTTATTTTTGTATTAATTGTTAGTTCCTAGTTATTTTATTTGTTCTGTAATTATATAGATATTAATTTAATGTATGTGTGTGTGATTAAAATAACATAAAATATAAGCTATATGTTTTTTACAAATAAAATCTCTATGTTTATTTATTTTAGCCTGTGTCTATCTCAAACTAATACTTAACTACTTATAATTTTTTTACTAATAAATGTGTTAAGTGTAGAAATGAGTTAGAATAAAGCTGTTCAGTTCAATAAGTAAATGAATAAATAAGTAAGTATAAATGTACGTCGCATGCATATTCGTGTTATGTGTGAAATTCTAAAATTAAGAATTAATTTTTCAATTATTGTTTTAAGGCGTAAAAAGGTAGAGAACACATAATTTTCACTGGTAAACGAGAATTCTAGTGTTATTGAAAATATTATTGAAACAGAAGCAAATGTTATAACATCAAAAACCAGTGCAACTGATCAAGCAGAAATGTATTTCCTTCAAAAAGAACTTGAAGATTTAAAAGAAGAAAAATCCTTTCGGTTACCATTCTCTTGAATCCGATAACAATTTGTTTGAATTCTACTGTGGTATTAGTAAATCTATGTTTGATATAATTCTTGATTTGGGTTCCAAAGTTAATTTTAGTTATTATTATGGTTGGAATGTTGAAAAATTCTGTCTAAAAGACCAAATTCTCATGACTTTTATAAAATTAAGATTGAATTTAGCTTACCCAGACTTAGCATTTAGATTTAAAAGTAGTGAATCCACTATTGGTAATATTATTTTGACATTAATTAGTGTTCTTCATGAAATTTTGTTTGGTAACTTAATGAATACAGTACCTACACAAAATAAGAACCAAAATTGCTTGCCAGAATGTTTCAGTAATTTTCAAAATAGTAAAATAACATTAGATTGTACTAAAATTTCATGCAATATTCCTAAATCACTACTGGACTAAAAATTGACATAGTTCTTATAAACATAAAAATACATTGAAAGGACTTATTGGAGTGGCTCCTAATGGTGTTATTACTTATGCCAGTAAACTGTATCCTGGATCCACTTCCGGTAAAAAAATTGTAGGTCATTGTGGAGTTTTAAATATATTACATCATAGTGATTTAGATTTAGCTGATAAAGGCTTCTTAATTTTAGACTTGATGCCTCCAGAAACTTTCTTAAATATCCCTCATTTTCTTATGTCTCCACAATTTACTCCAAGTGAAGTTTTTAAAACAAAGAGCATTGCTAGAGCCAGAATTCACATTGAAAGAGTGATGGCGAGGCTGAAGAAGTTTAAAATTTTAACACATATTCCTAAAGCGCTTTATACAAAATCATCACTAGTTTTTCAATTATGTGCTGCATTGGTCAATTTGCAAAATCCATTAATAAAAGTAGTTGAACATCTGTATACAAATAATGACAACACATAAAAATAATAAATATTAATTTTCATTATCAGTTTTTATTTTTACAACATTTTATATTATAATGTATTATTTATTTTATTTACAGTATACAAAGTTTTAATTGAAACTAAATGATTTAAAAATAGTTAACAATTTATTATACTTAACCTAAAGTATATAATTTTTATTGTTGTATATGCATGCACGTGTATTTATGTATGCATGTATGTATGTATGTACTATGTACAGTGTTGTAAAAAATACTTTTAAAAAGTATTTGAGTAATTACTCAAATACTTATAAAATAAAGTATTTAAAATACCACCCAAATACTATCTATTGTATAGTATTTGAGTATTACTCAAATACTTTTTAGAAGTATTTGAAATAATTTTCAAATACACAACAAAAAAATCAATTTAATTCTGAATCATTCATAATATAGGTATTATATTAATCGAACAATTGAGTGTTGCATTTTAAAAACATTATTTCTTCAAAATGCTTATCAGTCATGTTTGTTCTTTTTTTTGTTATTGTTGCACCACCAACACTAAACACTCTCTCTACTGACGCACTGCTAGGTAGTGGAGTGTTGTACTTCACAAATACCTGAAAACAAAGTACAAATGTTTTTGTAATATTATTACTAATAGTATAAGAAGTTTTCAACTTACTCTTTTGATAGTGGGTAAATTATGCAAACATTCTAATGTCTTTGTTGGAGATGTGCCCAAAAATCTATCGATTTCATCACTAACTGTTGATTTTTCTTCTCGGGAATTTTGTGACCATGTAAAAAAGCTAGATAAATTATCAGTCATTTGGTTATCTTCTACATCATCATTGTCATTATCATTGGTATGTAACTCGTCTAACTCATAACATGCATTTTTGAAATATTCTGAGGCCAATTGTTTTTTTGTATCATTTTTAATCCATGCTGTTTTAAATAGTGGGTGACAGACTGCAGCAACAATTAAAAATTTGTCTATCAAATAATCGGCAAATCTTGTTTTTATACCTAAAAACAAAAATTATTATTAATAAAGTTTGTTTATTTTAGCTCAAGACTCAAGAGTATATTAATGTAGGTACTACGCAGAAATATAAATATAAAGAATAGATCAGTTAATTAACATTTTACATCATACATCAGTAAGACTGTAAGAACTAAGAGATACTAAATATTTACTATTTAGTAAATAGTATTTACCAATAAAATAAACCAAAAACAGCTAAAATGAAAAGAAATTAAATGTGCAAGTACTTGGCTAAATAAGATTAATGTATTTAAAAAATATTAATTATTACATACCATTAAGTATGGCATTCACCAAAGGTTTCATATAATTAGAAACTGTTACATCATTTGTCATTAATTCATATTTATAAATTAATTCTTCAATTGTAGGTAGGAGATGACCAAAATACATGTTAGTATCACCCTGGAGTAAATCCAAGCTTATTGAAATTGGCCCCATATTTTTTTGATATTGACACATGAAATCAATATCGCTTCTATTAAATCTGAAAATATTATTTATAAAAAATATAGATAAAATAATTAGTATATTTTTAAGATTTAAAATTTACCTGCCAATAGACAATTCGTCCATTATTATTCTGAACTTAGTCTCATTATTTCTAATTAATTTATTAAGCAACACCACTGCGTCATACAGTGAATTCCAACGAGTCTCGTTTGGTGTAATTAAATAAACGCCAAGATTTTGTTTAACTAAATCAGCTGACTTAGTTGAGCGACCTTGTTTGTTCCATAAAGCGGTAGACTTAGCGAAAGTGCTTCTTGACTGTTTTTTGTATGCAGGATTAGACAAAGCTTTTTTAGAGTCCTAAAAAAAACAAGTTAAACAAATAAATAATTTTATTTTGCATTATTTATAAAATTATTTTGTATTTTATTTGGCAAAATTAAATAAGGGTACCAAATTTTATATTTTATAATTTAACTATATTAGGTTATCTAAATAAATGTTTAAATACCATTGTTGCTATTAAATTTATTGTGTGTGCACAACATCGATGGTGTTTTGGTAATACATATTGCAAATCATGGTCATCTTTATCATTTAGAATGTTCAAGTCGATTGCATCAATTTCTTCTAAATCATCATCAAACGCATCGTTCACTAGCAATGTATCAGTATTTTCATCATCAAATATATGACCAAATGTTCTAAAAAATTATAGGGTTTAAAACAGGGTTAATTAGATGGTTAACTAAATGGAATTTATTACAAACAAATTTAATGAGCAATCAATACAAATTCATAATGAAAACTTACTTGAAACATTTTACAAAATTTGAGCCATTGTCCGTAGTACAGTAGGATAATTTATCTGAAATTTCGAACTCGGTATAAACTGCATCCATAGCTTTGGCTAAAATATCATATGTGTGTGAACCTTCTAGTCGTCTCAATGCTAAAAGACGAGTACTTCTCGATAAATCCTCATTAATCCACGTGACCGTTATCCCAATGTATGATCTAACAAAATATAATATTAAACTAATTGGTATCTAGCTATGTACAATGAACATGATTGTATAATAATTATTATACTAAATAATAAAAATTACTTTTTAAAAATCGACCAGCCGTCCGCAGTCGTAGCAATATGGGCACATTTGGACATCTCAAATTTCATTTTTAATGATAATTCTTGAAAATCATTTTCAATTGTTTTCATTAGTGTAGGTCGAGACATAATTTTTTTGTTTGGGAAACCTCTACGAATTATTTCTTTCAAAACAGGATTTTCTATTATTCTGAAGGGTACATTAGCACTTACAATAAATTTTTGCAATAGTTGATCTAAAGTACCTGCAATCAAAATCATTAGTTACATACCTAATTCACAATATTTAAATATCTCAATATCTATATCATGCACATTGTAAATCATGTAGTCATGTAGATATCAACTACTTTTGTTAATGCTGTAACTTAAAACTATTTAATAAGACAAAAAATAAAAATAAACAATACACATTCTTACTTTGACTAGTTAATTTTTTGTTGTTCAAAAAATCTTCTAAAACTGGTTGTTTTAATTGGTTATTTTTATCCGATTGTTGTAAAGAACTACCAGCGTTATGCTTCAATGATCCATCATTGCATCTCTTTGTAGTGTTTTTATTCGCAGCATTATCAATGTGATCTATTTTCTTTAATATAGTTGGATGTTGTTTCTGAATAAAATTAAATAATATAACCTTTTAAGTTTTGATAAATAATTTACATTTTTTGATCAGTGGCGCAACTAGAATTTATTTTTGAGGGATAGGGTTGGGTTATTTATTTTATTTTATTTAATATACACTGAGATGACTCGTGTGGTGCCCAGGAGAATACATAATATAGAATAATGAGATCTATGATACATCTTAAGCAGTTGAAATTTAACTTTTAAAAAGCCATGTGCCACTGTTTTTTATGTACTTTTGTATTATATTATGTATTTGTGTGGTATTTAAAATTAATTTAACACACAAGACTTTTGATAGGTCAACTGTCATAGGCAGGTATGAAATTAACATTGTACTTACGCTTAAATGTTTTCTTATATTTGAGTTTGAACGTGAATCCACCTTGTAACACTTCGTACCGACACAACTTAAGCACTTCACTTCCAGCTTCTTATAAAAAAAATTATCCTCAATAACTCTTAAAACTTTAAAATATTTTTGATAATTTGGCCAAGGTAAAATAGGTTCTTCTGAATCTGCAACCTGATCAACTTGATCTACTTGGGTTGGAGAATCACAATCACTCATTGTATAACAATTTAAAAAATTTTTAATAATGAAAACAAGAGTATACCGTATACGGTTAATGCAATAAAATTGTTAATAATCTGTAGGAACGTCATGCAGACAACAGAGAACACAATACAATTAATAAGAACTCAAGTAATAAATATTACAATACCTAGTGTAAAACAGCGTCGGGTTCCACATGCAATATTGTAAAAGTGTATAACTGATTGTGCGCTAATGACCAATTGGAAATTTGTTATTCGTAGTTCGTAGACACAATAATAATATTATTTTCTAATAAAATTATGAAAATAAGATAATAGTGATAGTACCATGTTCCCCATATTAATATGGTGCTATATTAATAGCCAATAGGCAATAGTTATATTCGGATATTCCGTACAGTCGACGATAAACGATAAATATAATAAATTGACAACCATTTACTCAGTAATTAGGTATAGTACTAATAAGTAATAATATTTTTGTATAGCAGAATCAATATCAATGTATATGTTATATAATATTATATTTATAGCTTATAATTAAAAGTACCTACGTCGTACCTGCATAACATAATATTATGTTGTCTCCGCACACACCCGACACCGTACGTGTACGACATACCTAATGACTAATGTTCGTATTATATTTCGCGATAATAATATAATATTATATTGGTAGGTACCGAAAACGTACCATTGCGATCCTCGTCGAGTGTCGACGATAAACAGACGGTTTTTCGGAGTAACTAATATTTAGTTCAGCTATTAATAGACGAAAACTAAAACCGATATAGAATTGTTCATAAATGATAAATATATATTATATTATAATGACATTATTATTATTTGTCAATGAATAAAAAATTGAAGAAATAAAAAAAGTATTCGATAAAATAGTATTCAATAGTGAAAAAATGTATTTAAAATACCGTTCGAATACTTCAAAAATAAAAGTATTTTAAAAAGTATTCAATACGGAAAAAAGTATTTGAATACTTTTACTCAAATACTTTTACTCAAATACTTTACAACACTGACTATGTATATATATGTATGTATGTAATACATATATAGGGATAAATGTGTTGACTCGGGGTAAGACGAGTGTGTGACCGATTCGGTTCTCACGATGGTCTACGTGACCGAAAGGGCTGGGTCAGCACATTCTTAGAGGCCTGGACGGACCGTTGCGGCGGGCCTCGCCCGGCGGACGGCAGTCGTGTAAGGTCGAAAGAGTGAGTAACACCCGTGTTACTGGTCAGAGCATCTTTTATAGTTTATTACAGAGCCTCATATAGTTTTAATCAGAACCTCTCTCAGTGTCAGTATTTATATAGATTCATTACATAAATTATATATACATTAATTCTTTTGTGTTCAATTGAAATATTTAGTATTAATATCAACTTATAAAAGCATTATATACATTATTACAACAAGTGTCTAATTTAATAAATTGGTAATCTTAGTATACGTAATCTACGTGTTACTTATTTAACACCAATACCTACGGTTTAACGTCATTCGACGGTGGATCACACTTCATTGGTGGCAGCGGTGGGATCTTTAAAAGGGAAAAATTGTCATAATTTATTTTGTGACAGTGCAATTTTGGAGATCACTAAAGAACCTACGTGGACCACCGCCGTTTGGTTTCAACCGGCTTGGTGTCAGAAAATCACTACGGAAAATCAGTACAGGAAGATAAGGCAATCACGTTCAATAATCGGAGACTCGAGTGTCTAAAGGTATATATATAGTATACATATTTAAAAAAAAATATAGTATATATCGGAAAACTACGCACCGCCGTCGTCAGTGTCGTAACGGCGTGTTACATTATACATTCGGCCGGTCGGATATAATATATATTATGTATATACGCCGGTGTATACTATATACATCTATACAATTCATTACCGGACGGGCGTGCTGACATCATCGTCCCGCAGCCGCCGTCGAGGCAACCCGATCATATTAAAATACGATCTAAGAAATAGTGTTAATTCGTTCGATACGCGCTGCTGGCAGTTTCGTTGTTGTGCGTCATATATAATATTCATACGCGTCACCGTAGCCGCCAAGGCAAATCGTTCATACGCTGTGGGTCAGCGTCCCGTACACACGAGCGAGGAGGGGTCGGTTGTCATCGCCGTCGTCGTCGTCGTCGTCGTCGTCGTCGTCGTCGTCGTCGTCGTCGTCGTCGTCGTCGCCGCCGCCGCCGTGTTGAACAGTGTCATCGTCGAGGAGCAGTACGCGACGCCGCCGCAGGAGTAGGTCAACGCCACCGTGTCAGTGGGTCAGAGTATCAACAACATCGTGCCGCTATCTACAGAAGCGTTATCGAGAGTAAACAACAACAGTCGACTACAATTCAATATGCAACAATATTTATTAGGCACAATTTTTGGGAACTTTATAGCTGCTAGTGTATGTCGAAATCAGGGTCGGACGATAATATTAGCACAGATTTAATTGATTTTGATAGCTCCAGTAGTGATCCCTCAAGTGGGGACTTGTATGAGCCGAATAGTGTATTACGCAGGGCAAGAGACACCTTAGGACGAACAGACGAACTTTTAGGTGAAGCTAGGTACTTCTTGCGTAGTCAAACGTCGGGCAGAACATCCAGAACAACCGAAAATCAAAAGTTCAGAGCATCCAGAGCAACCGAAAATCAAAAGTTCAGAGCATCCAGAGCAACCGAAAATCAAAAGTTCAGAGGATCCAGAACAAACGAAAATCAAAAGTTCAGAGCATCCAGAGCAACCGAACTACTATAAACTATAACTATAACTTACTTTGGTTGGTCCAATTTATCAAATAATTAAGATTATGCTATAAAATTTAACTAAAATCTATTGAATTCTATATATTTTTATTATTAGGGTAGAAAATTTAAATTATATAATATATTGTTATTGGTAAACCTAAATATCTAATAGATTATATTTACAATTAAAATCTTTAAGTATTATAATAATAATTCTAATACAATATTATTTGTATTAATTTTTTTTTTTACACATTAAATATTAAGTTAATATATTATATATACTATATATATACTATATATACTATATACCTAAAATAAGCTTTTTTTGTTTATATTTTGTGATAAAATAATACTAGAAAAAGACTAGTTTTTAAGAGCAAAGACTGCAAACTAAAAAATTGTTATGAATAAAAATGTTATTTTGTTTCAAAAAAAGGTGTTATTGTTAATAAAAAAGTAAATAAACTATGTTAAAATTAAAGTATCTAATACCTATGTGTTATTTTTATTTTTATTTGTATGATTATGGACTTTGTTTTTAATGATTATAAAATAAGGTTTTATTATTTATAAATATAATACAAAACATTGTAGCAATTTACCAGTAAAAAAAAAAGTATGGAGTATATTTGGTTTTTTCATGAAATAGTTGATTATGAAAAATAAAATTCTAGGTAGTTTTGTTAAAAAAAATAGCTAATAAAAAATATATCTAACTACCTTTAATCTTTAAATTATATCAAAATGTACTATTTAATGGAAATAGTACGTTATGATGAAATATGGCCAAAACGTACTATTTTCATTGAATTTTGACAAAACGAACTAAGTGTTGGAAATAGTGCATTTTGGCATGATTCACTTTTAATTTTTGAATACTTAAGGTTTTTACTATGATTTTTTGATAAGCTACTATAGAAAATCAATGTTTCTGGAAAAAACAAAAAATGGAAATAGTACGTTTTGCATTGTCGCCCCTCATATGTTATACTACCATGAGTTAACACTTGAGTAATATCTGATAATTTTATTTGCGCCATCCTAGCTGCTTCCGTACTGTGTTGGCTCAATTCCAAACATTCATCTAAAATTTTTTTCTAATTAGTACTATATGAAATAATTGGTTCAACTTAAAAGTCGTCATCAAAGAAGCCCGATTGAAATTTAAAGCTATCACTATTAGTTTATGTTATGATTACGTATTTTAGATTCTGAGCGGAGCGATGAATGTATTGATTTTACAATGATGTGTGTTTTTTTTTTTTTAAATTTTTTTTTTGTGTCTGTGTACACGATAATTAGTTGAAATAATGCATCGATTTGCAAATTCAGTATCTTGTTCGATGGGAAAGTGCATTGGGGAGGTTAGATAAAATTTCAAGTAGTTTTCAAAAGCGCCGTGAAAAACAAATGAAAAATTAAGGAAAAAACGGGCATTTTTACGCAAACCCGATTTTTGACAAAATCTATTTTTGTTTTTGATATAACTCTAAAAGAAATGACAGTAGATCCCTGACATTTTGACTGAATGTTTATATTAGTATTTTCTAAACACCATAAGATTTTAAAAATATTTTGATTTATTTTGAGTTGATTACAGACATTTTCTATTTCCAATGTTTTTACGTTTTTTTTCTATAGATGTCTATAAAATTTTATTTGTTGGGTAAAAAATTTAAAAAATTTAATACAAGGCTCCTACTACATTGTTACATTGATATATGAAAAATATTAAAAATCCGTAGTCACAATTTTTTTTTTATAGGTAATCAAAGTTCAAATTTTGACAAAATACGTAAAAATGACGAAAATGTGCAATATATTTTGATTTAGAAATTGATAAAAATTTTTCTTTTTAAATCTAATATTTGAAAATGTAATACAAGATTCCTCATAAGTTTACCTATTTTTATCAATGAAAAAATGTTTATAAGCAAGTCAAAATAAATTTTTATGAGCGTTTGAAGTTCGTATTTTTTCAACATTGGATATTCTCTCAATTTCTCATGTAGGAATTTTCTTATTTTGTTTTAATTCAAAAATGAATAACTGTAGATGTATGAAAACTTCACTGAAAGTTTATATTAGCATTTTCTACACAGCATTAAATTTTCAAAATAATTTGACTTATTTTGAGCTGTTTACGGAAATTTTCAGTTTCCAATTTTTTTAGGTTTTTTTTTTTATAAATATCAATTAAATTTTATTTTTTGGGCCAAAAAGCGTGAAAATTTAATGCAAGGCTCCTAATATATTGTTACAATAATAGTGGAAAAATATTAAAAATACATAGGCACAATTTTTTTTTTATAAGCATTTAAGATCGAATTTTGACAAATTAAGTTCAATTAAAAATTTAAAAAAGATTTTATAGTTAAAAATTTATAAAATCTTCAAATTGTATAGCTTAGGATAGAAAATTTAAAATAATGTTCCCCTTAAATAGGTTATATATAAATTATTTTATTCACAATAATTTATATTCGTTATATATTCTTATTTTCCCAAAACAAAACGTCTATAAACAAATGCATTTTTGACAATTGAATATAAATTGATGAAGTGCAATTATCAATACATCTTGAATATTCACTCGTTCGTTCAAAAATGATTGAAGCTCTTTAATCATTTCACCGTTGCTGACTTGGTATGATATAAAAGTAATATTACGTGTTGATTTATTTTTTGTACCAGGACATTTATTATTTGAACAGGACCTTTGTTCTATTGCTGTTGGGTAGTCATTGAGCATAGTTTCTATGACATGCCCAGCTGTTGTATCACATTTTGCTATTATTACACCATACTGAAGTTCTTGTAATGTCACTTCCATACGACTAATTATCAAATCTGCTCTTTTTGAGTATGTTAAAGAGTTTATTCCAGTCTTAACAATATTAGAAATAAACGTAAAAAAAGAGTTTCCTTCAACTAAATCTATTTTGTCTGCATATTCTTTACTACCACAGTAAGATCCCTGAAAATTAAATAACAAATTTATACATTACAAGCTATTACAATTTATAATATCCCCAGTATTATGTTATTCTAAAAATCTGGTCAGAAATTTACAGTTTATTATTTTCTTAAAAGTACTTGCTCAAGTAAATATCAAAATTAATTGAAAAATGTTCTGTTGATATTTCAATGGTTTTGCATCAGTGAACATAACTTTATCCTCATAATTTTGGGTGTATTTATATATTATGTGTCAAGAATATTTATTTTTATATTTTGGAATTTTGAATCTATAGTTATCCTTTATATTTCAATAAATATTAATCATATTAAACAGTAAGAACACTTGTTTAATAAACACATGATGTTATTATAATAAATTTACTTCAATTTAGAAAATAATCCTATTATTATTGTATAATAAATACAAACATTAATTGATATAAAGAATGTCTTACACACATATCAAGTAGTACCTATGTTTGCTATTTTTGAAGTAATTGATATTTATAATATAAAAAATAAAATGTTCAAACAATATATTACCTACCTATAATACTGATTTATCGTCAAAAGTACAAAAAAAATAGTAAAATTATGGTTGAGTTATTTTTTAACTGAAAGGAGCATGATACATTAAAATATATATCTTAGTAATAATTTAAAATAGTATAATCATTTTTAATTACAAACCATTATCAATGAAGTGATTGAATCAAATGCACAGGTATTGCTCAAAATAAATTTATCCTGCTTATTTTTGAGTACAGTGCTTTTCAATTCTGCAAAACGGGAACCATTTTTTAATACCGGCAATGATCGTTTGTTTCGTGGCATGCTTATATCGATATGGCGTAAGTGAGGATTTGGAATTATGTAAGAGTTACTTTTTCTTTGCTTATTATTTTTTCTGTTCCAACTCTCTCTTGCTAGATTTTCTTCATTCAAACCACCTGACGGTGGAACGAACCTAATTTCATTTTCTTCCATGACACAATACAACGCTGAGGGTGATTCATCTTTATTATTATTATCATCATCATAATTTGCAGTATTATTTAATGGCGATGGACACATATCACGGTTTTCAAGTACTTCAAACAATGATGGTTGCGTATCATTACAATCACCATTTGTGACGTTTAATAGTGGTAGTTCTACGTCGTCATCATATTCAGTACCAACTTGGTCTGACACTACCGAAAGTGTAGACAAATCGTTCATATTCCTGGCTGAACGTATTAGTGTAGCTCCTTTTAACGATGAAATATGAGTTTCTAAATATTGTTCAATATTGGTAGGTAATGATACATGTTTAAAAGTCACAGTTTTTAGTTTTCTAAAACTCGACTCAACGGCTGATGAACTACAAACATTGTCACCATAACCAAATATCGGTATCATTATGCCTGACCATAGCGGTAACAGTTTTGTTATTTTAATTAAAATAGGAACTAATGATGGAATAAACAATGGATTTATTCCTGATCCTTCGTTTATCTTAGTGGTATCATATATATTATCTGCCCATGATTGAAAAGGGTTTTCATAATCATATAGTCCTTCATTTTGTTCCTCAAACATTTCTTCTAACGCATTCCGTGCCTCGTCTTGTGATTCAGATATTGCAATTAAATCATCAAACTCTTGTTGACATTGTATAAAACCACTAGAAGTAGCCTCAATCAATCTTTTTTTATGTACCTCACACTCGGTCTCTTGTCTACTTATTACATTTATCCCGTCAGTTTCATTAATAAAAACTACAAACATTGAAAATAGCAGAAAGCGAACTTCTGTCAATGATTGACACTTTATTAATAAACACATAGCACGAAGAATGATTTCTCTAACTCTCCGCGGTACTGTCTTCAGAGGAGTCCACTTATACATATCTTAATAAAACGAGCTACATCGATTCTTATAAAGCATCGAGGAACCCAGTGTGAATCAGAAGTAATATTTTTTGTAAGCAAATCAGAACAAGCTCTTATATAGTCCTGTAATGATGAATATTGGGTAAAACTTTGAACTATAGCTGAAAGCAGAGCCAAAGAATTATCGCAAACAGTATCCTTTGGTTTTTTGATGTCAGAACTTATCCACTGTAAAAGCCAATTTGAAATTGCAATATTAGTGTGTCTTTCGCTAACCATATTTGTTACCGTGAAGTTTTGATTTTTTTGTTTGTCATATACAAGTGCTTCGTATAAGTAAATTGATTTTGTTTTTTCAATACCAAATTTATGAAATTGTTTTACAATATTGAACCGGTTGTGTCGATTATAATTTTTGGAGTTTCTGTACTATTACAATATCCTCTATATAAATGTATTTGTTCTGCGCAATGGTAATGTATAAAAAAGGGGTCACATCCTATATCATGTATAACATTTTGATATTCATTTTCCCTTTTCATTATCATCAAGGATATTAAAACATCTTTAGGTATGCCTCCGATTATTGGCTAGTGTTTTAGATTTGAGAGAACGCAAACAATTTCCTTTTGGAATAATAGCTGGTTCGAAACCTCCTAAAATTAAATTAAACGTAGGTATTAACTGTTGAATATTTGTGTAAAACGTATTATAATTCTTACCATTTGTCATAAGACGATTTGCTTCTTTTTCTCAAAAAGTTTCGCTTGATACACTTTTCAAAACCACAGAAGATATCGCCTTTTTTTATGCTGGTCCAATTAGACGTCTTTTTTTTGTTTAAATGATGCACATCAAAGTTCCCAATATACGTACATTCCATCAAAACTCTATTGGATAAGATAAAATAATACATGGATTAAATTTTTGAAAATATTTAATATTGAAATTCAAAATAGTTTATGTAATATGTTATGTAATAGGTATTTCAAAGCTAATAATGTATAAATGCATAATTATAAAATATAAAAAAAATACCTTGCGTTATCGGATAGTTGATTTAAAATAACACCCTTAAAATGTGAGCTACATACAAAGCATTGTCCGACAACAGTAACAAAATTATTTCCATTTCGATACACATTAACTCTTTGGGACAATATACAGCATGGCAATTGAGTATGGATCCAAAAGTGTTCGGCTAGTATGGGTGTCCATTGATTCTGTTGTAATACTTGATGACTTTTAAAATTTTGTTTTGGTCGATTTTTGTCATTCAGTCTATACACAATGTCATGCGGCTTGATCAATTTCCACTCATTAACAGAAAAAGTAAAAACAAACTTTTTTTTTGGTAGATCTTCATCTAAATTGCTACTATCGTCTGAACTATCTAAAAAAAAATTAAATCTATGTATGTAGCAATTTTGATTTAACTAGCCAAAATAATTTAATAAAATATTAAATTGTCCCAAAAATGATAAAATACCAATATATTAAACAAAAATATAAATAAATAAATTATAACATAACAATAATGTATGTAAATGAAAAATCATATGTTGATCTATTTTTGGGCTATCGGATTTTGTATAGGTATAGCGTATATATGATGAAAAGATTAATAGAAAAAAAAAATAATGTATGATCTTCTTTTAAGATGGTGAAATATAATGTACATGAGATTAAATATTCTTTAAGTGGTTGCCGTACTACTCTTTCCCTGTACGTTGGGTATCGAGTATGTGATTATAATGGATGTGTTATAATTTAATTAAATTATAAATCTTTGCATACGAAAAACGATTCTGAGCGGAGATAGTGTATCATTCGTTATCCTACCATAATTGTGTAAATAGTTTGACTCCCTTATTAAATGGTCTAGCTTTTTAACTTAGTGAAGAAGTTTTTATTGACAATAATTTAAAAAAAAATTACAGAGTTCAAAATTTGCTTATGGCTTAGCTCAAAAAGAGACAAAATATTTTGAAAATCCTACCATGTATGATAAGTGCTAATTGTAATATTTGGTGAAAGTTTCAAGTATTGCTATTAAAGCAACTCATAAGGAACTTTGCATTAATTTTTTAAGATCTTTACCAACTCCCACAGATACTTAACCAAAAAATGTTTAAATTTTTTTATAATAAATGTTACTAACCATTTTCATTCGGTGAATCAATAATAACATTAGATGTTAAAGTTTTTGAACAAATTGGAAATCCAAGTTTTTCCTTAATATCATACCGGTTTTTAAATACTAATGTATGTATAGCACTTTTAGATATGTTGTTTTCTAAATAAGCGCTAATTTCAGCCCATATTGGGTTAGTGGCAACAGCTATTTCTAAAAAAGAAAAAATATAAAAACGCATCTTACACGTTACTATAGTTACAAAAGAACATTTTATTATTGACTTGCATACTTACTCATGTCACCTTTTTCGTCTTTGCTAACCACATTATCTTTAAAAGATAAAATAGCATCAACCACAACTGAAGGTGGAACACCACATTTTCGTCCGACCATGTTTAATGATGATGTTGTAAAAAAAAAAACAATTAATATTATCAAAACAAATAAAAAAAAAGATAATTTAAAGTCAAATATAATTTCAAATTACAGTGATAAAAAAACAATATTTTGCTATGAAAATCACATGTACTCGGCCTAATCGACAAATTACGAATGATCATTCAATTATTTCAATTAAGAACAAGTTCTTGTCAATTATAAAAATAATATTTTAGGATATCTAAATATAATTTTAATACCACAATAACTGTTACTATATTTAGTACACAATCGAAATAGCGTCCCAGCCCACATAATCCAAATATCGATTAGCGTATCAATAGAATAAACCATAGACCTATATACTAATTGACAGAGCTTCGAGAGTGGGCAGGGGTACAATATAGAGCGAGTGAAAAAAAAAAAAAAGTAGAAAAATATATTATACAGTTCGTTATGCTGGCACTTTCGCTACTTTATGTTCTTTCTCTTTTCTTTCTTTCTCATTTATATGGTTATAATGTTATATACCTACATACATATATGATCCCCTAGCGTTGATGTCAGGGTTGGGTGAAATGCGCTGTCCATTAGTTTATGGGTCTAGGGTTAGGTACACAAATCCAAAATATTATTTTAAGCAGTGGCGCAACTATTAGATTATGCATAGGCCTTAGGGATATTTCATATATGTATATTGTATAGCCATTTATAAATTACAAATTTGAAATGAATAATATAATATAACATCTATTTACACATGTTTCGAATTGTTTACCAACGCGACTCAACAGGGCAGGTGACTTGTACGCGTGATCACGATGGCACCGCGTGCGGAAAGTGCTAACGTTTTCCGCCACTGCCAAATATGGCATTATTATAATTATAAATATAACTATAAATTATAATATGCTACTACTACGGTATAATAATAAATAATAAATACATTTTTTTGTGGGAATTATAAGAAATTATACACTTTAGGTTTCAAAAAAGATTACCTATAAGATCTTATTTACGAAGACCATAATGAAGGATTTTTTTATTTTTATATAATATATTTATATATCGTCATATACACAAATTACTTCCGAAGAACACTATTTACACTATTAAGAACACACAATAATTTCATATAACACTTTATTACTGTTTTGTTCAACAGTGTCACAGACCACAGTGACCACTTCACATAACTACATGAGGCGACTGGCGTTGAAGGAACCACATTTGTCTACTCTTATAACTTATATATTATTATCGCTTTAACTAGTTTCTATTTTGCTACACCTATTAAAACATTCTGAATTAGATATACTAAATGTTGTTTTAAATTACATAAATATTTACTTAATTTAATCAACAGTTTAATATTTAATAATATTTATTTTTTATATATTATGAATGATACAAACGGTGGGTATACCCTTAATTAATACGTAGCATGTACACAGTTACCTACATTATCCTAAATACCTACCTAATTAAGTTAGTAGTAAATATATGTATAAAAATTAAAAATGTTGATATGTATTTAACGGTATGCTAAATATTTGCTTTTTAATAAAATAATATTAATTTATACTATTCATCAGTGATCAGTATAATAATTAACTATTGTTTTTATGGCAACAAACGGTAAAATCGCCAAAACGGTTTTTTAGACATTAAAAAATGTCGTGCGAATTCCGGTGACTGTCGTGCGAATTCCGGTGACTGTCGTGCGAATTCATGCTAATGACGTGCTAAATATTGACATATATATAAAGTCAATAACCTGGCGCAACATTGCTCCAGCCCGGTCCATTAAATTTTGAGTTTTGCAGTTAAACCAATACCATGCAAATTTTAATTTTAATCATGCAAATTCATGCTAATTGCATGCTAAATATTGGTGCAAACATTTTCCAATATTTCGAAATGGGCCGGGTTGTCGCAACGTACGTCATAAAATTGAATATAGAATAATAATATTGGTTGATTATTGAATTCATAGGTAATTGACAACCATCGATTGTATAGCGTGTATACCCTTGCATTTGTTGTCTCCGTCTTACACACGTATGACAAGGCAAATTTTCGTTCATTAGTTTCAATAATGTACAATAATGTGCTGTTAGTTTTGATATTATAGTAAACTGACATGTTATCAACATTTTAGGTAAGAACATTATCTGTGATTGAGCGTTGCCAATTTGCTAAAATATAAGATACGATATGTTGAAATCGAAGCAATCCTTCTAGTAGAAATTTTGTATACAGGATAAAAAAGGAGGGTAAGTGGATATCGCTCTGCTATACAGTAGGTTACAAGTGGGTCACTGTAATTGATGGTGTTAAATTTGAATTCAATGATATAATATCATTGTATAAGAAAAATGATATTACCAATTATATTAAATCTTTAGGAACCTAAACAAACTTAATTTAAAATCAATACATTCATCAATCCACTTGGCACTCAGAATCTAAAATTATATTTTTATTTACATAATAAGAATAAGAATTTATAATTAAAGGTGTAATTTTAGTCAAGTTATTTTTAATAAGCATGATATCCATTTTAATCCTTCTATTTTGAAGGTAATCATAAGTGAAAAGTTATTAATCTTAATTTTATAAATAATAATATTATAATAAATTAAGATATTATCATTATTTATCAATAATACATTTTTATTAATTAAGAAAATTAATAATAAAATTGAAGCAAAAGCTTGAATTAAAAAATATTTTACTGTAGCTTCAATGGAGTAAATTGATGATTTAAAGTTTAAAATTGGAATAATGAAAATAGATTTAATTTTAATCCTATTCAAATAGGTAATCAATTTTATGCTGAAATTGATATTAGAGTTCTAAACATAATTACATAAATAAAAGAAAGATAGAAGTTGAACCTAACACTCTTTAAGAATTAATTAATTGTATGAGTAAATGTATCGAAGATAATCGATAATGTTGTGGTTTAGAATAATATACGGGTTATACGAGTTATACGGGCATATGTAAATTCCACCGATTGTGATTTTTTTTCATGTAAATTCAAAAAAATTTAAATTCCATACTACGAACTTTTACCTAAAATGAAATTGTGTATACAGGTAGGTGCCAGCTAAATTCTGTAAGGCGATAATATTAATATCTGCCACAGAAGGTGTTGGATAACGTACGTTATGCCAGCCCGGCCCTATTCGAAATATTGGAAAAATGTTGAACCAATATTTAGCATGCAATTAGCATGCACTTAGCATGAATTTGCATGACTATAATTTAAATTTGCATGATATTAGTTCAACAGCAAAATCCAAAATTTAATGGGCCGGGCTAGCGCAACGTTGCACCAGCCCGGCCCAATAGCAAAAATATAGTTATCTACTATATATATATATATGCCAATATTTAGCACGTCATTAGCATGAATTCGCACGACATTTTTTAATAGTTAAAAACCGTTTTTGTGGTTTTACCGTCGCGCCAGCCCCGCCCATTATAGAAATATTGTGATTTTTGCGATTATGATACAGACAATATTTAGCACGCCATTAGCATGAATTCGAACGACTGTCTCTGGAATTCGCACGACATTTTTTGATGGTTAAAAAACAAAAAACAGTTGTTTGATACCAGCCATTGCTATATTTTTGCTATTGGGTCCGGCCCATTAAATTTTGGGTTTTGCTGTTGAACCAATAGCATGCAAATTTTAATTATAGTCATGCAAATTCATGCTGATTGCATGCTAAATATTGGTTCAAAATGTTTTCAATATTTCGAAATGAACAATACATTCAATCTTTCTCGATGTTTTCAAATGTATTTTATATTCTTCCATTCTGGTTATCATTCTAACACACAGGTACATATCTTCATTGTTCAATCTCTCATTTTCTAAGAATCTATAACCAATTAAATCATATAACTAAAAAAAACTCAATATTTACACAGATTTAAATTAAGTGATTTTGAACTTAATCAAACTGTTCAGTTTCAGTAGGTCATTTTGTAGTCATTTTGTTAGTACCTATACTCAACTGTGTTCCAAGCGGTGGATCCAATTTTAGCTAATATTTTATTGTTATTCAAAAACGAATAAATGTAGATACATTTGGAAACCTGCCGACACGAAGATGTATATGGAGGTCGACACCAGTTCATATTGGACAGTACGTATGTTATGTGCGGGAAGTTTAGAAGGAGGAGTAGACGCTTGTGGAGGCGATTCAGGAGGACCACTGGCCTGTCAAGTGAATGGTATGTTCAAAGGATCAAATTTAGTATTTAAGGGAGGAGTGGTAGACAATACCCAATTTTAGTTCAATATAATAATATAGGTTAGGGGTAAAATGAAAAATATAGAATTGTATGGTAATTAAGTGTTCATTTTTAAATCAAAAAGTTAGCGCGAAATAGGTACCTAAGTTTTTTTTCTCTTTCAGGAAAATTTATATTGAAAGATATCGTGGGGCGATGGATGCGGCAAATAAAATGGGCCTAGTGTGTACACATGTGTATCATATTTCACAGAGTGGTTAGAAAAAGTTATGACAGAACTAGAGAATAGTTGAATTACTTGATAAAAAACTCAGTGATTCTTTGAAGTAAGTATACTTAAATTTTATAATGTAGAATAAAATTGTATGTAATATGTATGTAAATTGTTATAATGTACATATTACCTATATATTTTTTGTAAATAATGTAAATCATGCAAATCAAATAATGTACAGCTATTGAATAGTTGAATATAATATTATATACAGTTATGGTTATAACTTATAAATTATTACAAAGTAATATGTAAATATGAAATAATTAAAATTGTACTTATAATTTTCTGACTGTATAATAACACTCATGGATCGCAGAGCATCTGCTTACACATACGACTGCCCGCCCGTCAACTACGAAAAAGCTCCGCGCTCAAGGTGCAAGCGATCAGTGCGGACCGAATCGCGGAGCGTGGACCCACGGAAAAACCAATAACCGTGTTCCAGGCGTATCAACGCACTGAGGAAGGGCAGTCCTGATAGGCACGTCAAAAGACCTCGACGTGGGTCCCCGAATAAGGACGACCGAGGTGATGGAGGGCACCTTCCTTCTCCGCACGGGAAAAAACTACCCGAGTGGGGGTGCCATACCACCTGCGACAAACCAGTGGGCTTGGGCGAGAGGCGCCAGCACACGACGGGCGAAGCAGACGCGGACCTCTGCCGGCGCGCTGGCACTTCTAGCGCGAACCTGACTGAGAGTAACGTACATTCCACCAGCCCCCCCCAAATATAATTTTTGACATTTTTTTTTTGCTAAACATTAGTGTGCCATTAGTGTGAATTTGTGTGACTCTTTTCAGAATTTGTGCGATACTGGTTTAACCGTAAATTCAAAAATATATATGGGGGGCTGTAGAAATGTTCCCCAGCCCCCGCTCATGGAAAAAATTTCAATTTTCAAAATTTTCTTTTGCCAAACATTAGTGCGTCATTAGTGTGAATTTGTGCGACAACCACCAGAATTCGTGCGACACCTGTTGTACTCGGAAAATTTTGAGCATTTCCCCAGCGCCCTCCCCCCCCCATTATGGAAAAAATTACAATTTGCAAATTTTTCTTTTGCCACCATAAATTTTTGAGCTGTCTACCAGGTAAGTCGAAATATTAAATTTTAACATTGGATCTAAATCAAAAATTTTCATATTCAGTCATCACCAATATTACTTAATGTATTCAGATATAAAATAAGACCTTTTATATATTGCATGCTTGTTTAGAAAATAATATCACATTATTGTACTTTCAGTATAATTTTAAATACGATTTTTTTAAATTTTTTTTTTAACAAATCGTTGTGGTAGGTCTTATTAAATTTAAATATGTAAATGTACAAACTATAGACAACACAATATTATATCAATGAATCAAAATAAGGTTTCTAAAATTATGTACCTATGTAATTAATCTTTTTAATTTAAGCTAAATTAATTTTGTTATTTACAATTAAAATAATGAATTCATAAATACTTTCTTGATACTTAGTAAAAATAATTATATGGGCCTGTGCCAGAGTAAGGTAATGTGTGCCCGATCCACTGCGACCTCTTATATCGGCTATGCGCGCCTTGCTCTCAACATTGTTTTTCCGATATAAATCTAAGAAGTTTAGACGCTCTTAAATAAAAAAATAAAATACTGTGGAGATACTACAAGGTTCAAAATATAAAAAAATACATCTTTTGTTTTTTCAAATTCCAATTGACGACTCATAATCATTAAACACCACGAGGGCTACGATATAAGATACACCCTGAAATCTGAATACATCAATATATCATAATTTCATCTTACATTCGTTTAGTATATCACGCCAACACGGAATCACACAATTATTTTTTATACATTTATAACAATATAGTTCGTTGACACGCTACATATTATACGCGTCCCAAAGCAGTATTGTTTCATCGCTGGCTCAGTGGCTATCTGGTAATCGGTGAAGTAAAATATATTATAACATTACATTCAATTTCAATTTACCTACATTAAATAAAATTGTATTCGGTTCAACTCAGTGTCTTGTCAAATACTCAAATATTTTAACCTTAAACTATAACATCAACATTATAATTGATTGTACTTATCTATATAAGTATCTTCATGATACACAAATCTCAAAAAATCGTATTTAAATTTATACTGAAAGTACAATAATGTGATATTATTTTCTAAACAAGCATGCAATATATAAAAGGTCTTATTTTATATCTGAATACATTAAGTAATATTGGTGATGACTGAATATGAAAATTTTTGATTTAGATCCAATGTTAAAATTTAATATTTCGACTTACCTGGTAGACAGCGCAAAAATTTATGGTGGCAAAAGAAAAATTTGCAAATTGTAATTTTTTCCATAATGGGGGGGGGGAGGGCGCTGGGGAAATGCTCAAAATTTTCCGAGTACAACAGGTGTCGCACGAATTCTGGTTGTTGTCGCACAAATTCACACTAATGACGCACTAATGTTTGGCAAAAGAAAATTTTAGAAAATTGAAATTTTTTCTTTGAGGGGGGGGGGGCTGGGGAAATGCTCAAAATGGAAAAACGATTTTTCCGAGTATAACGGGTGTCGCACGAATTCTGGTTGTTGTCGCACAAATTCACACTAATGACGCACTAATGTTTGGCAAAAGAAAATTTTGAAAATTGTAATTTTTTCCATGAGGGGGGGCTGGGGAAATGCTCAAAATGGAAAAACGATTTTTCCGAGTGTAACGGGTGTCGCACGAATTCTGGTTGTTGTCGCACAAATTCACACTAATGACGCACTAATTTTTGGCAAAAGAAAATTTTGAAAATTGAAATTTTTTCCATGAGCGGGGGCTGGGGAACATTTCTACAGCCCCCCATATATATTTTTGAATTTACGGTTAAACCAGTATCGCACAAATTCTGAAAAGAGGCACACAAATTCACACTAATGGCACACTAATGTTTAGCAAAAAAAAAATGTCAAAAATTATATTTGGGGGGGGCTGGTGAAATGTACGTCTGAGAGTACACGGGCCCAGCCAACCAGGGGCGCACCCAGAATTTTTTTTTGGGGGGGGGGGCTGAATTCAAATAATTTTAATATTAATAGGTAGTATTTATTTTGAAATATGTACAGAAATCTTGTTTACAATATTTTACTAACTAATTTTGTTTTTTTGTTCCGGTTTTAAGTCGTGCCGTATCGGTGATGTTATACCTGTAATACATACATATTATTTATTAAATTATTTATAAATAATATAGTGATTATTTTTTATAAATCTAACCTTTTAAATTATAAATTTGAGACGCCTGGTTCCTTTTTTCCCCAATACTGAGAGTACTTCTGAAGTTTGAACGTCGATTTCTCTGTGAATATGAAGCATAGCTAATCCGTTCAGTCGATTCTGACTCATTGTATTTCTCAAGTATGTTTTTATTCTTCTCAAAGTGGAAAATGATCTTTCTGTTGTACTAGTCGAGACAGGCAATGTTGAGAATATTTTTAAAAGTATAAATATAGTTTCAAATAGAGTATCATTACACAAATTTAATGCATCGATTGCATTATGTGGTAATGAATGATTTGGGCATTGGAATGTTTGATACCATAAATCAAATTCGGCTACTGCAGCGTTAACACCATTTTTTGGTATATCATTTTTATAAAATTCAGCCAAGACAGAAAAAAATTTAGCTTTATTAATTTTAGTAACTAATTTTTGAATAATTATTTCATCACACGCTTCAATAATTTGATTTTGTATATTCCAACTTATATAAGTAGCATTTTTACCACAAGTTTCAAAATGCTTTCTTAAATTTTCATCACCTGATTCTATTCTAGCCCTTAATATAGCACGAAAATTCCCCTCATTTTTAATGGGTTCTATTTTTGTATCAAAAACTCCATAATCTTCATGCGATCTTAAAGACAAATTTTGACGCCCACATAAAATTACTGTTTTTATAATTGGTTTAAGTTTCTCCGAAATCTCTAAGGCTTGTTTTTGTGAATCTTTATCAATTTGTTTATTGATTGGTAACAATTTTCCACCCATAATATCAATAAAAGTATCATATTTTAAAGTAGCATCTTTATGATAATTTAAAAGTAAATGTTTTTCAAACCGTTCTAAAGCATTTTTTCTAATTATTGTACCCTGTTTTAACTAATTGATTAACCGCTTGCGAAGAACAGTGACCAGCATTTGAAGGGGCAAATAAAACACACGTCTTACAATAGACACTATTTTCCAAATCCGAATACGCCAACCATTTATATTTTATTAACCAAAATCGATTAAATTTTCTATTTTGAGAACCTAGTTTTAAAAGTATAACTATTCTCCGGAACCCACATATTTTTAATAACATTAATTTTTTCGTGATTACTCATTTTTTTGTTTACATATAAAGATATATCATATTTTGGTCCTATGTTATTACCGTCATTTAGTTGAACATTACATTCATTCGATGTAGCTGTAGCATCATTATTTATTGCCGATGAATTGTCTATAGCAACTGATTGTTTTAGGACTTCTGCAGGTGTGGTGTGTGACCTGACTTTAAAATAATTTAATAATGATCCAGGATGGTTACGTTTCATTATATTTAAAAACAACGAAAATAATAAAAACCAACGATGTCGACTTGAACAGTTGTACGACAGTCGACAATACTAGTTGATCTACTAAATAAGTAATAAAATGAAAGTGGAATTTGTTAACGCAAAAATACCTGCGGTTTGCGATAAACTAAATTGTATCGATAAAAATGTATAATCTAGACGTTTCCGGTATCCTACACAGTACGCAGTTTCAACTAACGACGTCGCGACGATAATAATAGACAACAGAGGTCTCTCCCGGGGCCCAGAATGACAGGTATAAATATAATATAATATTATGTTATACCTAATGTTTCAATTTCGATAGTTGATAATTTTTTTTTGTAATAATTTAAAGTAAAATGTCAATTGTCAATAAACCTAATAAAATTATCAAAATGTTTGGGGCTAGCCATTTGGGGGGGGGGGGCTAAAGCCCGTTAGCCACCCCCTTGGGTGCGCCCTTGCAGCCAACTCGTGTACGAACACGTGCAAGACAGAAGTCTGGCTGAGAGAAACCTGTCGACAGGCACCCAAACCCGAGCAATCGGTACGGACACGGCATTCGGCAAAAGAAAACCGTACCACTCCAAAAAGGTCGCACCGTGGCAGTAAACCTGTCCCGATGCCGACGCTAGTGGGAAAAAAGTCGTTGTGAGTACTTTGGATAACGGATCCTTCAATCTCATTCCGCGGGCGACGCGGAGAGCCCCACTGAAAACCCGACATTGCTAACGCCCGAACGGTATCAGTGCCCGTCGAGCTTTGTGGTGTGCGTCCGGCCGACGCGCGTGGGTACCTCGCGTGCTCGTGCTCGCCGGCCGCGCGTTCGCGACGTATGTGGATGGCTGAGACTGTCGGGAGTAGCGTATAAAATAATTAATTAAAATATTTTTTCAATTAAAAATATTATATGAGAATTGGTTCCTATAATAAGTCCTAACATTGCCTACGGAACTCAGGTACCTAGTACCTATAATTGTTTTATACTGACATTAACTCAATTATTTAAAAACATTTTATAAGTTAATATTTTTAATTTTAATTATAATTACATATTTTGACATCTATTTAGCTGTAATAAAAATATTTGTGATAAGTAGAGGTCGGATTTTTATGATTTTACATATTCGTTTCTAGTCTATGCAGTTAAATGGGGTGAGAAATCTTTACGATTCATGAAACACAGAATTCACAGGAAAAAAATTTATTTTGCATAAAAAGCATATTTTAGGGGTTAGAGAATATTTAATACGTAAAAGAAAATTTGAGAATATTTTTCTAAAATTGGCATATAATGAACATATTTCACGTATATCAGCACTTTGATAAATACAATGTTCACTAAATGATTTATTTCTGGGTTTTAATAAAAATTAATCTCCATGTATTCCTTATCGAAACACTTTCACACAACTTGAGCAGATACCAGGAGAAAAAGGAGAAGTAGTAAAGACAAAAATATTGCAACTTCAACAAAAAAACAAAGGGAACAAATTTTTGAAAAATATTGGACAAGTTCTTAGTGGAAATAACACAATACAACTTCCGGAAAATTATTCACCGACTATGGTAGCCGACTTGCAATATTCTCCAGTGACATCGGTTGATGTCGAACGATCCTTCAGCATTTACAAGAACATTCTTACAAACCGGCGTACTAAAATGACACCGGAACACATGGAACAATATATAGTTATTGATTGTTATTGTAAAATAGATTAAATTAAATATATTTAAAACCAAATTAATAAAAAATAAATTTAATAATTTTTTTTTTTAATATTAAAAGAATATTTTGCATATTTAAAGACATAAAACATCATATATCTGGTATTTTAAAAGAATATTAAGAGAATATATTGCCTATTTTATGTGACATAAAAACATCATATTTTAAGGATTTTAAGAGAATATAAATCCTACCTCTAGTGATAAGAGATACAATTAATTAAAACATGTATGTACATCCAAAAATGAATAATTAATTTAATCAAAATTACTATCCAGTTTAATGCAAGAGATAACCAAAACAATAATGATTACTGCTTAGCTATTTATATTAAATAATATTATAATAAATTGTAATAGTATTGACATAATTTGAAATATGATAATATAATGAAAATATAATATGTACAATATTGTTCCATTTTCTGAGATATATTAGTAATGAGAGTGGGTTGTTTGTCAATTAGTTTTACATACATTATTATTTATTTACTATTTAAATTATTTTATGATTTAAAGCAACACATCTTGAAATTACCTACATAATTAGTTATATGAGTAGTATCCAAATTATGTCTTCTAAAAAGATAGCTTATTAAGGTTTAATTTCTGATGAATAAACATTTTTTTTTTCCTATATACTATGTTTTCATTTCTAAGTTTTATGAACATTAATGAATATCTACACAATTAAAGTTATAATAATTGTAAACTGTATAGGAATATATTATGACAGCGAAGTATGATAGAAAAATGAGTATAACAATTAACAATACAGTTTAAATGTAATATTCAAAATAATTTAAATAAAATTTAAATTTTAGAAGCACAAACAGAATATGAATATAGGGAAAATAATGAATTAAATGGCTTAAATACTATGATACTATATGTTACTAAATTTATCTTTGATACGCTTGAGCAAACATTTAAATAAAATATGTTCAACGCTTAGGTATTTTAGTATTTATAATGGATGTATACTATAACTATTCTCTACAAGACATTTAATTTTTCAATGGATTTTATTTATTATTATGGAACAATTAGAAATCAATACAGTCAGCCTATGATATAACTAAGTATATTTGATGATATTATTGTGAATCACGCTTTTTTACAAAACAAATACAATTTTATTGATATTTATAGAAAAAAAAACTAAAAAAAGGTGGCTAAGTCGATGTCGCTCTGCTGTACAGTAAGTTACAAGTGGGTTACTGTAATGGATGGTGTTAAATTTGAATTCAATGATATAATATCATTGTATAAGAAAAACGATTCTGAGTGAAAACGTTCAGTCAGCCTATGATATTACCAAGTATATTTGATGATATTATTGTGAATAAAGTAATTTATATATAATCTATTTACGTGGAGCCTTGTTTTCAAATTTCAATCCTTAGCTATAAAAATTGAACATTTAATACATTTTTAACTACAAAATAATTATTAAATTATAAATTTGATAAATTTTGTCAAACTTGAACTTTTGCATTATAAATGCTTATAAAAAAAAATTGTGCATATGTATTTTTAATATTTTTCAACTGCTATTAGAACGATGTATCAGGAGCCTTATATTAAATTTTCACGCTTTTTAACCAAACAAATAAAATTTTATTGATATTTATAAGAAAAAAAAATTTAAAAAAATGAAAACTGACAATGTCCGTAAACAGCTCAAAGAGAGTCAAATTATTTTCAAAATTGTATGGAGTAAATAAAATGCTAATATGAACATTCAGTGAAATTTTCAAGTATCTACTGTCATATTTAATAACTACAAAATAAGAAAATCGTACACGAGATATCGATTAAATATCATATGTTGTAAAAATATGAATTTCAAACGCTCATAAAAATTTAATTTGATTTTCTTGTAGACATTTTTTTTTTTTGATAAAGTTAGACAAACTTATGGGTAATCTTGTATTACATTTTCAAATCTTGAATTAAAAAAGAAAATTTTTATGAATTTTTAACTCAAAATAATTTGCAAATTTTCGTAATATTTACGTATTTTGTCAATATATGAACTTTAAATGCTTATAAATAAAAACTGTGACTAGGGATTTTTAATTTTTTCCATCTGCCTTTGAAACAATAACCTAGGAGCCTTCTATTAAATTTTCAAGTTTTTTACCCAACAAATAAAATGTTATTGATATTTATAAAAAAAAACTAAAAAAAATGAAATTGACAATGTCCGTAAACAACTCAAAATAAGTCAAAATATTTGGAAAATGTTATGGTGTATAGGAAATGAAATTATAAACATTCAGTCAAAATTTCATGTATCTACGGTCATTTGTTTTAGAGTTACACCAAAAACCCAAATCGATTTTCTCAAAAACAGATTTTGCGTAAAAATTCCCGTTTTTCACGTCAATTTTGAAAATTACTGGGCAATTTTTACTTTTGACCCCCCAAAGTACCAACTAGATTCACTTTCCTATCAGAAAAGTTACTGTTGAAGAATATCCAAGCACTTTTACTGTCCTAAAAGCCAGTAAAAAGTGACGACAGACACATAAATAAAAAAATTAAAAAAATTAAAAAAATTATAATAAATTATAATAAAAAAAAAATAAAAAAAAAACACACATCATTGTAAAATCAATACATTCATCGCTTCGCTCAGAATCTAAAAATTGAAAACTGACAATGTCCGTAAATAGCTCAAAAAGAATCAAATTATTTTCAAAATTTTATCGTATAGAAAATGAAAATATATTCAGTAATATTTGCATGTATCTACAGTTATTTGTTTTTGAATAACAACAAAATACAGTAGTCACTCGATAATTCAAAATTCAGGGGACCGAGTTAAAAAGTACGATTTATCGAGGGAAAAAAAATTAATTCGAATTAAAGAGAGGTGGAAAATTGTACATAATGTATGTATGTATTACGTTTATTTTTACATTTACTTATTATAAATATTATTACAATGTATATTTTAAAACTATTATTAGATATTTATTTATTATATGTACATACATATTATTATATTTTACGTTTTTGAAACAGCGTGGGTTAGCAAATTTTCCGATCATTAAGGGCTTAAGTTTCTGGGATCCATCCATGTTCGCGGCCAACATCACTGTTATCCGTTCTTTACTATTTTTACCACCATGACATTTTTCGTTTTTAAATGTCAAAGTGCGATCTGGTAAACATTTGTAAAAAAGTCCGGTCTCATTGGCATTAAAAATATCCCTAGCATCATAATCAACCAATAGATTGATTAACTCATTTTTCCAATCTTGTGAAATGCACGGGTCAACACTTGCACTCTCTCCACATACTTTTTTGAAAGTTAAATCATGACGTTTTTTAAATTTTTTTAACCAACCCTCACTAGCTTGAAAATTTGTGATACCTAAGTTGGTAGCAAACAACTTAGATTTTTCTTTTAAAATAGGTCCTGATATTGGAATATTATTTTGCCTACTTTGAGTAAACCAAGCCATAAGACATTCTTCCAGATCGGGGTACTCACATTTTTTCTGTCTGATCCGCGATGAATAAGGTGTTAATGTTGTAAGATGGTCCTTTTGTTTTAGTATTGTTAAAAGCGTAGAAGCTGGTAGGTATACCAAAACGTAGAGCAACATCTTTTTTTTTTTCACCTGCTTCAACTGCTGCGATCACTTTTTGTTTGTCGGCTATCGACAAACACTTGTACACTTTTACGGGACCCATATTGCGACTGACTACGTTAGCTACGACTGATTTCGTTTGTTCAATTTCAATAACGGTTTACCCATAGCAGAGGTTTATTTTGGTATAGATTAGGTAGGTAAGATACGATAACATTAAACTACGATAATATTTAACTATCATAATCCTTATATGTATATATGAACGTACATATAATCGTGTTTAAAGAAATTCGAATTATAGAGATTCGTGAAAAAAAAATTCTAATTGTAGAGTGTGCCCCACCGACAGACATTTCGAATTATCGAGGGGACCGGAATACATGTATTTTTATCTAATTATAGAGGTTTTCTCAGGGGACTTAGCGTTTAGTTCGATTTATGGAGTTTTTCGAATTATCGAGGTTCGAATTATCGAGTGACTACTGTAGTAAAATCGCTACAAGAGAAATCGAGTAAATATCCAATTTTGTAAAAATATGAACTCTAAACGCTCATAAAAATGTAATTTGATTTGGTTGTGGACATAATTTTTTTGATAAAGGTAGACAAACTTATGAATAATCTTGTATAACATTTTCAAATCTTAGGTTTAAAAAAATTTTTTTTATGAATTCTCAATTCAAAATAATTTCCTAATTTTTGTGATTTTTCCGTATTTTGTATAAAAACAACTGTGACTAGGGATTTTTAATATTTTTTAAATGTCATTGTAACAATATAGTATTTATTATTTTCTTTATCATGATAAGATTATAATATAATATTATCTATGGTGCTACCACGTCCTCGGCTGGCAGTATACACCCAGTAGCACAGTTGACCACAGTAGCATAATATTGACGTGGTAGTTGCCGTCTACAACATCCGAGAACGAATTAAGATTTAAGATGTATTTACAGCATAGATCTATAAACTAAATAATGGACAGCGCATTCTACTCCGCCCTGCCACCAATACACGGGCATCATATAAGAGAAAGAACGAAGACAGAAAAGAGAGAAAGAACATAAAGGGGGTAATCATTGGAGTATGAAACTAATACTATACTTCCCCCACGTTCTCTTTTTTCTTTTACTCTATATCGTACCTTTGACCTCTCTCTCTAAGCGCTGTCCATTAGTTTATAGGTCTATGATTTACAGGGTACGAAACGGAAAGGTCTTATCAATGTTTTTCTGAATCCGCCCGCTTCTCACGTTGCGGCTAGACCACTAGCGCTTTATAGAATTGTTGTGTTAACCGGGAGAATAATGAGCTATTAGTTTCTTATTCTCCCGGTTAACACTGAACAACCCTATAAAGCGCTAGTAGTCTAACCGCAACGTGAGAATGTGCGGGTTTCACTTATCATAAGTTCGTTTCGTATATTTCGTTTCTGTATATCTGACACACCCAACACACGCCCCGGTCGACAGCGATCGGACCACGATTATGGTCTATACCGTAGATAAAGGTATTATCTATTTATCTATGAAACCAACCGCGATCGTCTCGACTCTCAATTATTGAATAGTCTCGAATATTATTGATTTAAAGTGTCGAATTTGTTCCGTCCGCGACAACCGACGAGCGCGTGGTATAAGAAATTTGGAAAAAATGCAGACGCCCCGCGATTAAAGCGTTTGTATATATTATTAATATTTTCTATCGTACAAGAAAATCAATGATAAAGTAAACGTGTTTTCGCGTGATAAAAAAATCAAATCTGGTGCGTTTTTTTTTTGCCATTAATCGTCGATCGTGGACCTGAGCAATTCGTCCGCGTTTCTTAGGTACGTTTCTTCCAACACAGGTCACTGCGGCATACGTGAATACTGAATAGGTAACTGCATTTTAGGTTTTTCTAACGATGAACATTATATTCTTATTATGATACAGTAGTTACTCATTCGAAAAACTCCATTAATCGAACTAAACGCTGAGTCACCTGAGAAAACCCGTGTTTTTTCACGAACATCAATAATTCAAATTCCTTAAACGCAATTAGGTATATGTCAGTTCATATGTATGTACATATAAAGATTATGTACAATTTATATATTTGACGTTCTTCTAAATGAAACTAATAACGACGGTGGTTAAATATTATCGTAGTTTATAAATGTTATTGTACCTTATCTACCTAATCTAAACTTTAATATGTAATATGTAAATAAAATTGTTCACCTCTCTTTAATTCGAATTAATTTGTTTTCCCTCTATTAATCGAACACTCAGTAAATCGAAAACCTCTATAAATCAAATTTTTAATTCGGTCCCCCGAATTTCGAATTATTGAGTGACTACTGTATTATGATTTATTACGATTTAATTTATATGACAGTTTATCCCCCCCCCCCCCCTTCATTGAATTGTAAATTTTCTATTTAATAGAAACCGTTATGATGATTTTGGAAAATAATAATAATACAAAATGTTTTTCGGTTTAGGTACCAGTTCGAAATAATATTGAGTTAGGTATTGACATTTTTGTTATCCAATTTTCTTAATAGATGTAATAAAATATTATTAGGTATTTGTATTTTCTTACCCATTTAAAATATGGTTTACATCAAATCAGCAAATGTATTGAACCTGATGACCAATAGCTTTCCTATACATAGAATGAAATTATTATATACTGAATTAATAGAATTATGTAGTAAGTACCAAGTACCAAAAGCATACGAAATTGAAAATGCCTAAATAAATACAATCTTTTGATTTATAAATAAATAAATAACTTATTTATGGTGAAAATATTTTAAAATAATATGTTCTTGAGAATTGTACATTTGTGATTTGTATCTATATCAATATAATACGATAATATCATATTATTTATTAGTTATTAGTATTTATTAATTATTATTATTACAATATGCCCGTATGCCGCAGTATGGTATGGTATATCTTTAATCTTTATATTATATACAATACACCTATAAAATATAATCTAAATGGCTATTGCTATAATATGCATTTTTTATTTAATTAAGTTATTTTTCTTGAAGTATTCTGGTTAATGGAACAAGAAATTAATTAAACTATATTTCCAATTTCCTATTCTAGTAAATCGTTATGTAATATGCAACTTCAATAATAATTTTTATTTTTATTATATTCATTATTTATAAATTAACTTAGCTTGAATTTGATTAAAAGTAACTCGTTATTTATTAAGTTTTTATCAATTAAAATAAGTTAAGTTATAAAGTTATTATTAACTTAACTTTAACTTTTTAACTTGTTTATGCCCAGGCTTGCCTACATATATCTTTCTCTAGAATAAATACAATTAATATATTATTATATTTTATACACTCAATAACATTTTCAAAAGTAATGTTTTTGGAAAAAAATAATTCAACTGGCTGAATTAGGTAGGTAATAAGGTAACTAATATTAAAATAAATTACTTTAATAGCAACAATATCATAAAATATAGGTACTAAGTAATATAGCTTATAAGCAGACATACCATTTTGGCTCGGAATTGTTTTTTTCTATATAACTACCTAATGATTTTCTTTAAAATGTACAAACAAGAATTATTTTCCAGATTGTTCGGAACTAGAATCTTTTTTAAAAATTCATAAAGATTATAATTAGGGTCAGTTGTACCGTCTACGGTTACACTTCAATTACGCTTAATCAGCTGATAACAAATATTTAACCGAGCGAATTTGGCTGATTAAACTCCGGTTAACTTTAATCGGGGATAGTACAACTGTCCCTTAATCAGTTTAATAATTATTGTACCTACCTAAGTTTATTGACTATTGACATTTGTGTCCATCACAAATTTTAAAAAATAAATGACAATATCTAAAAGAACCCCAACTTACCCCAACTAAATTTACTGAACTGATTAATTCTAATCAACATGAATAAAAAATTTAATGTATTCAAACTTTCGGTACTGTGTAAAATATAAGACTAGATTATGATAATAATAATTAAGTAATAATGTGTTGGATTATAGATTTTAGATTACTACCTAGCTACCTATATCAGGCTATAGATTACTATAATATAGTATATATCTATAAACTTTATTATATACATTATACAGTGTATAGTTTATACTAGGTAGTTAGTATATTTTAATTGGTCTCAGTACATCATTAGTCTCTTATTAAATTTCTATGCTTTTGTTCAATCACTTGATACGACATTTCATTATTCAATATTATTCATTTTTTTTTAGAATAAATATAAAATAGTTACTTCATAATTTTATAGCTATTAAAATAAAAAATTGGTTTTATTTTTTAGGTTACTGAGTATTATAAGACGTAGGTAATATATTGTGTATTGTATTAAACGAGGTATTAAATAATAATGATAATTAAAAAAACAATTCAATGAATTTGCTAATTTGTATTTTATTATTAATAGTTGGTTTTTAATTTAGATGCTGTGAACAGTGATAATCAACAACAAGCATCACCTAGAGTGATTAGTGTCCCTAATTTACCTCTAACACACTGACTTACCAATATGGACAATAATCAATTTAAGAGTTTGTATGTAAAGAACAAGATAGTAGCTGAGGAACAGAACTCCAGCATGACAAATGATACGTAATGATAATACAAAAAAAACATTTTTTTTAGGCATAGTTACACAACATATTATACAACCAATCTTTTAGGAAAACTGTTGAAATTGAAAAAAAACCAGAAACATCCACGCAGTTGAATGTATCGACTAGTGCACCAGACAATGAGGCTTGTACTTCTAAAGAAACCGAACCCAAAGTTGGTGGCTCCGGTGAAGCAATTGATACTGTAAATAGTTCATCAAATAAATCGACTCTAACACCATTAATAGAAACAGATGACATCTTAAAACGGCCTCTAGTTGAAGAAGACAAAGAAGTTAAACCGAAAAAACACAAAGAAGATCATAACCAATGTTATAAAGGTGACTTGCTTTTTTTGGATTTAATATGATTTAATAAGTCACTTTATATATATTTGGTTACTATCAATAGGTTGAAAATGATACTTATGTATTCAAATTTATCAAATACCTAATAGTTTGTTGAACTTAAAATCAATAACATTTCTTATAGTAATTTATTAGAGCTTGAAGATTTGTTATTATACTTCAAACTAAATTTGATTATTTGTTGACGGTATTGAGCTACAAAATTACTAAAAAAGTGTACTAAGATTGTTTAATCATAAAATTAGGTATATGTATAAACTTAAAATGTTACTGAGTCGTTTTATTTTTTAAAATTAAATTAAATATAATTTTATGCTATATTGAAACTATCTATCAAATAATTTGTTTAAACTTATAAAACTCACCTTACATTATTATGTACATTTTTACATTTTCCTTAACATCATCTCGAATTATTTGTGAAAAAAGATATGTAGAAATGGCTATGAAAAACATAATACAAAATTACTTTATGATATTTAAAAATTGTGTCAGTTTAATTTTTTTTAACAGTAGAAAAATTTTAAACAAATTAAAAAAAAAAACTTAAAATTATATTTTTTTTTTTTATTAAAATACATACTTGTATATTATAAATGTATAGCTACCTAAGTAAACAATTACAGGAATTTTAAGATATAAAAAAGGATAATATGCATCATCTGATTCTTTAATCAGTACAAACAATATTATTTGCCATAGTATAATACATTATCCATTTAAATTAATATTTTGGATATAATATTATAATACTCAAAACAAATATACTAATGTAGTATTTATTGATCAGTAAAATGTAATATTATATTAGATTCAACTATTGATTTGTTTTCAGAATTTAAAAGTGATCAGGTAGTCATAATTTAACTTAGCACAAATCCTTATTCGATTAGATAAAAAAAGTATATTAAAATTTGAATTTGTTTAGGTAAAAATGAGACTTCTAGGCCTAAGCCTGATAGTAATGAGAACAAGTCTGGTAGTTTGAAACCTTCTATTGCTGACAGTCCTGGAAGTGGCCCTAAAGTACCTTCATTAAAAATTGTAATACCTACAGTAGTAGATGCTGATATGGGTATAAGATCATATGGCAAGAATCGTTTACATAACTATACAGCATTACCGTATATAGTACCATCTGAAGAGTCACAAATAGCATCAAAATCTTTGCAGAAAGCGAGTTCTGATACAATAGGTGTAGAAGAGCAAAAGTCTCTTCAGACCAGAGTATTACGGTCATCTAACAGATGCAGGAGTAACAGTAGTGGTGCACCAAGGAAACATACTTATCCAATCGTTCCTGATGAACAATTGGGTCAAACTACTTCGCCTGGTGCTGTGACAGTGGATGCAGTATCAGGTAACTCTTCGTCACCACCTGCTACTCGTTCAGAACAGAGTGAAAATGTTTTGGCAATCGTTTCTGGTGATGACAAACAGGCAACTACTTCTGCTGTAGCTACTGTGACTACAGTGTCGTCGTCTGATGTGTCAGGGAAAGAACTACATCCTAGACGACGCAAATTAAAATCTAGTCGTACTGAATCGAAGACTAGTGATTCATCTGCTCCCAATGTTACTGTAGTACCTAATCCGTTTGGCACAACATGTGAACCTGTTCCAGTTACCAATTGCTATCAAATGTTTTTAGACATTAGAAAACAAGTAAATTGGTTAAATAATAATATATTTAATTGCTGTTTTTGTTTTTATATGTTATTATTGTTATTTATTTTTTTTTTTAGATTGATAAGAAACATAAGAATTTGTATCCTGTGAAACCGAAACCACCATCTGGATTTAAAGACTATCTTATGAATAAGCGCACTTATGTTTTGGCTGGTAACAATGATAGCCGTATAGTCAATACACAAAACTCAACGCCAGCAAATTTACACGAGCAGTTGATAAAGCTGTTTGTTGAACAAGAGAAGGAGAGACAAAGACTTCATTTACAGGTTTGTTTTCTTTGCCTATATCTTTTTTTTTTAAAAAAAGAATATAATATAATAACTACAATAATTGTGTATTTTGTTTAGCACATAGTAGAAAAAGAAAAATTGGTTTTGAGTGTTGAACAAGAGATACTTAGGGTTCATGGACGCGCAGCTCGTGCAGTAGCTAATCAACTTTTACCATTTTCTGTATGTACTATACTCAAGGACAATGAAGTATATAATGTTATGACATCCGAGCAAGAAGAAAAGAAAAATAGACATACACGATCCCGTTACAATGGTCGTCTTTTTTTGTCATGGCTTCAAGATGTAGATGATAAATGGGAAAAGATTAAGGTAATAATTTCATAAATTATAACTTTATAAAAAAATATTTAAATAATTTATGATCACTTAAGGAATCGTTGTTACTGAGACATCACAATGAGGCAGAGAGCTTACACGCTGTACAGAAAATGGACTGGGGATGGAAGTTGAACGAATTACAGTTGTGTACTTATAGCTCTGAACCCAATATCGATGAAGAGCATGTACCGATAGTTCTAGTCAGTGACGATTTTGATCTCTTGCCTGCCTAACCTAGTTTTGTTATTAATTGACATATCGATACAGTGTCGACTGTCGAGTAATGTATGATATTATTATTATGAGGGAAGAATAATAATGTTTTACTTGACAACTTTTCAATGTTTGTCACTTGTATTCATGCTATTTTATCATTAATATATTAATAACAATATTGTGTGTTTGGATAAAAATTGTTTGTTACCATCATTCTTTAATTTAAATTTATAATTTATTGACAGATACTTTTATGATGATATTAAATGTTTTCTCAAACCAATTTGTTTTACTTCTTTTTACTACATTTTTTTCACCATGTTGTGGGTTACGAAATCCTAAAAGCCATAGATACTAATATAATAATAATGTAATGCATCTCATGGCTAGTGCAAAAAAACAGCAGTTATGTAGTTACAAATTATTAGAAACTATAAGGTAGTATGAAAAGCATCTCGACTGAAAAACTGATCTTGCCAAAACAACATCAGATGATCACAATATTCCACGAATCATAAAAATCTGTGAATCCAGCTATATGCAGGCTTGAAATGCACGGCCATAGTTATTTTAAGCTAAACAATATCAATTAGTATTTACTAATTAATAATCATAATAGCAAACCCAGATATCCGCATTTTGACGAAAACAACAACATTGTTGCAATAACAAATTCCTAAGGGAGCCAGAAGTAGAGCATATTCAGATGTACCATAGACGTAGAGATTTAGGCCCCTTCTTGCCACTCACACAGACATGACTTGTACACTTATAATTTTTACTTAATTTAAATATAACGAAACTATAATTTTATGCACAGTTGAAAATTGTCTTCAACTAAAAAAAACCCTTAAGTACCAACTATATTCACTTTTATAACAGAAAAGATACCGTTGAAGAAAATCTAAACACTTTTACCGTCCTAAAAGGTGATAACAGACAAAAAAAAACACATCATTACAAAATCAATACATTCAACCCCACAGAATCTAAAAAGTGGGTAATTGGATGTTGCTCTGCTGTACAGTAGGTTACAAGTGGGTCACTGTATAATGGATGGTATTAAATTTGAATTCAATGAAATAATATTATCATTGTATACAAATACAATTCTGAGTGGTGATGGTTTGTCAATATGGATATTTTACATTATATATTTTATACTGTTATTACTTGTTATTAGTACGGTAGCCGTTAAGGTGAATTAGTATTATAAAATTACAGCAAAATAATTAAAATCATTATTCTTGGTTATTTAATATGTAAATGTCTCCAAATTGGAACATAAAAAAACTATATATTTAAATTTTTGAGATTTTTTGGTTACAGAATAACCTACTTACGTGGAAACTTGTTCTAAGTTTTCAATGCTTAGCTATAAAAGTTGAACATTTTATAAGTTTTACTAGAATTATGTTACTGTTAGACATTAGTAACACAGTAGCTTCATTGTGTTTAAAATATAATATAATATATAAAAGTTTCATATTATACCCACGAGGCGACGAATAATATTTGTAAATTCCAACAAAATGTATGTATTAATATTTAATATATTTATGTAATGATACATGTATTTCTTAATATTTTATTTTTGCTATTCTGGTATTCTGTTGTAATAAATGCTTACTATACATCATGAATATGCATTTCTTACTATTAATCAAATATTTTTGATGAAATGCTTATGTCCATGAATTTGACCCACCCACTTTCTATGATAAGACCCAAACCAATACCAAAAGTTAGCAAATAGTTAGCAAATAATAGCAAATTTACTATAGAAGTTAGCAAATCATTATTGAGGCAGTTATAAGCATTATTTATTTGGGTGGGCCAAGTTCAGGTAACCCACCCACTTTTTCCAATCGTCTCCAAACAAACGCCGGTAGTTAGCAAACAGTTAGCAAATAATAGCAAATCAATTTTTGAAGTTGGCAAATCAAAATTCTATTTTCGGCCGATTTTAGAAAAAAAATTCCAGCCCACCCACTTTGTCCGATCGTCTCCAAACAAACACCGGTAGTTAGCAAATAGTTAGCGAAATAATAGCAAATTATTAATTATTATTTTTGCATGACTCTTTTATATTATTTTTAGATTATGAATTACGATAATATCCATAATAAAACTCATATACTCATATACGATATTAGTTATTACTTATTAGGTGTAATTTTTAGTGTTTTATAAAATAGATACGTGTATGAGTATGATTTTTCGTATCCTTGGTGATATGACAACTTCTAAAATATTCTCAATCTGCTTGAGTAGCGTACATAAGCCTTTTTTATGGGTGGGGGGTTACAAAAATATTTTCATGTCTACATTATATGGGATTTGACCATGTTACAAATAGTATAGTTAATACCTACTTCACTTTCACGAACTTCTCGCTCGTGTATTATTTGGCTGTAATAATATTAAATACTAATTAGTGACATAATGCAAATAAACGTGTTGTGTTATTTTACCACCTCAATCCAAACTAACACTACGACCGGATCATGATCAACCAGTGTTCAATCATCGTGTATGCATCACACTCTGTAGTCTGTGTTTTTTTCACACGATTAATGTCTTCTGGTATCATCACATATCGTGGTTACTCCTAATAAGATGAACACGACAAATGTAAATCTATTAACGGACTAAGATATTAATATTATACAGGATTATGGAACACAAATAATATTTGTTGGGGACTTCAGCACTTGGGCTAAATACAGGACTATAACCAGGGCTTGAAATCGAAATAAAATTTTTCGATTTTAATTTCAATTTTGCTTATCGATTTTGGTTCTTTTTGATTTAAATTTAAAAATAATTTATCGATTTTAGTTTTTTTCGATTTCAATTTAAAAATAATATATCAATTTTAGTATTTTTTGATTTTGATTTAAAAATAATATATCGATTTCATTATATTATGATTTTGATTTTAAATATAATTTTATTTTTTTCAATTTTAGATTACATTTTAAAATTTAAATATCAAATTTATACTATTATTATTTCAATGTCACTGAAATATTTTCAATTTATGAACTTTAACTATACATTTTTGATTATTCTTTATTACTTTTACATTTCAATCAATGTGAAATTTAGATTAGATTTTAGATTCTGATATTGATTAACTTTATCAATTAAATTTCTGTCGCAACCAGGCCCGTATTTAAGGGAGGGCTCGGAGGAGCAATTGCCCCTGGCGGCAGTATAAAAATTAGGTTTAGGGGCGGCAAAATATTGAAATGGTCAAAAATGTAAAATGAAGGTTAGCCCCTGGCGGCAATATTTGTTAATACGGGCCTGGTCGCAACCATTTAAAATTTAAATAATAATGCCCAAGATCTAACGTTTACCTAGTGTTTAGACTTTTTTAATAACAAAACACTTAAGAGCCACCAAAATTAAAGATATTACCCAATAGATTGTTATGCTTTTTCAATTTTTTTAAAGATTTTACAACGTGATAACTAATAACCGGGCATGAGCGGCATACACGGCAAGCTTCAGCAAACTGAACAGTCAAATCGACAAAATGTAATGATTGAGATTGACGACGCGTAGCAAATTAAATTATTAAAACTATTTTAGTATTTTAGGTTATTGGTTTAAACTTAACAACATACGCGCCACGCACTAAGATATTATTATCTTACCTCCATAATACAAAATATCTATATACGGAATAAATAATGTACGATAATGGAAAAATTATTTTTCCAAGCATTTTACTTAATAATACATTAAATGTGTGTATGGAAATAAAACTTGCAATAACAACAACTATCGCCTGTCGAACGCTGATTCCTTTTATCCTATAATATGTAGGTACACTATATTGTAAAGATTCTATTTTAACTTTCAAGAAAACAAAATATTAGACACAAGTTATTAATTATTACTAGTAATTAGTTATTACTATTGTGCATAATACGCAATATGGTCATTATGTAAGTATATAATAGTCAATGCTATAACTTATAACCCAATATATCAATGCGTGTGCCTATTAACAATATAAAATATAAATAGACCTGATGGCTGTATGCCTGTATACTTTTTAATTTTAAATTAAATGTTTTTTGTAATTTCTTTAAAATCGATATTATTATGATATGATTTCGATATTGATATAAATTATCGATTTCAACTTTTTTCAATTTTAATATAAATTTTGGAAATCATTAACCAGCATTAATGATTTCGATATTACTTTTGATTTTTTAAAAAATTTTTAACGATTTTTATCGATATTTAAAATCGATTTTGAAATCGATTTCAAGCCCTGACTATAACATAACCTAACCTAGACAAAAGGTTAGAGAGTGTGTTACACTGGTGCACAAGCCACAAATCTTACGGTTGGATATGGAGTACGACACTGCATTTTCGATACTGCGTTAAGTCTTTAGTGGATATCATCAAAGACTATAATATATTAATAATTAATATTGTACATAAGATACTCTGGTCAAACTGCGGTATTTTCGCCGTCGGGTCCGAATGGCTTTACCAGTGGCGCACACTCAAAAATAAACAGGGGTAGCATATTGAATGGAAAAATACCACCCACCCACCAATTCACTTTCAAAAACAGACCCGCAGGGGCTTCGCCCCCACACCCCTTAGGTAGTATTGTATAACTTTCTTCATAAATATTACTATAGTATTAAGAAGTAATAATAAATATAAAATTGAATAAAAAATGCAATTATTTTTTTTTATTTAATCTTCAACAACTAAATATTAAAGTATTGAACGCTAATTTAAAAAAGATATATTATGTTCTCTGCTAATTACTAAATATAATTATATTTTAATACATATTTAATACAAATGTTTCCTATAAATACAATTTATGCACACTGGGACTAGGTTACATACTGTTGTATAACAAATTAATATAATAAAGCTTTTTGCAACAAGCTGCTGTTATTGGCAAATGTGTTATAACAGTGTCTGAGTCAATTTTAATGTCATTTTCACATGAAAGTACCATTAAATTTTCAAGGCGACCTTCAGTCATGGTACTGCGTAGTTTATTTTTGATTATTGTTAGTTTGGAAAAAGTTCTTTCTGGTGTAGTACTAGCAACAGGTAATGTTACAGCAATTTTCAAAGCTATGCTTAGGACAGGAAATACAGACTGTAAACCACTTATTTTAACAACCTTCAATACTGTTGATAAACTGCATCCATTTAAAGGAAGCTTGGGGATAGTAAAATCTTCTACTGTGTTCTGAGAATCTTCCAAGTCGCTTTGTAAATGGTCAATAGATTCATCTTCGGTGTCTGATTGAGAATCATGAAGACGGGTTGGAATTAGCTTAACTTTTTCAAAATTAAAATAACATTTTATGAATTGTACATATTCTCTTTTTAAATCTTCCTTATCAACAAATTTACTATATGTATCAGAAAATACTTTAAATGCATCAACTGGCAATTTATTGAGATCATTAGATATTTCTTCCATGCGACGTCGAGAAAATAATGACAGATCCTTAAATAAACCACTGGATATTTCATTGAACCTTTCTTTTATCTGAGTAATAGCTGTATCAAATGCTATAAAATATGTTTTAATTTTATAATTTTGCAATGGGTCTTCAATAACTTCGTCTACAGCTATTTCGTCAGCTTTACGTGGTACCCGTCTAATCCGATTATGTGGAATCGGCTTAAAATCTTCACATTCGTTAATTGAAAACTTTTTGAACTCTTCGACTTGGTTAAGGACAGTGGAAAATTCTATGTCACTTCTACATGTTTCTAAGTGTTGTATTTTTTCTTTAACTAGATCAATAACTCCGATAAGATCTATGTCTTTGGCCTGCAGCATTTTACTGAGAGGAGTGATAATTTGAAACATTTTTTTGTATGTGATGGCTGTGGTTAAAAATTTATCACACATGATATTTTCTTTTAAACTCCGAGCCTGATGAGCACCTTTGCGATCACTTGAACATTCATTATTTTGGATATTTTGTAAGGTATCACATAAAGCATCAAACGTGTCTAAAACAGTATTGAGCGCATGATCATGGGACCACCAACGAGTAGTTTCTACTCTCTTGAAGCGTCGTTTACGTTGTGTACTTCCATATATTTTTTCTTGAAATTCATCAAATAAGGCCACTCGTTTCTTACTTGAGCATATAAAATCATAAATAGATTCTAAAATCCCGAACATATCAACTGCATTGGGTGAACAGCTTACCGCATCAATAACAACTAAATTCAGCCGATGTGCATAGCACCAAACAAAAACTGCAGCCGGATTAGAACGTTTAATTATGGCCTGAAGTCCATTATATGCACCACGAATATTACTTGCACCATCGAAGGACTGTCCAACCAAGTATTGCTTCCAATCTAAAGAATATATAGCACATATTTGTCCTACTATTTCAAATATATTTTGTGCCGAAGTATTTGCACATTCTTTCATACTGATTAACCTTTCATGGGCTTCGGCAGTCTCATCATGAATGTAGCGAATCACAAAGGAGAGCTGCTCTTTTCTAGAATTATCAAATGTACTGTCTAATGTTATACTGAAAAACTTAGCACACTTAATTTGTTTTAGAATGACACCACGAGTGTATCCAGCCATTGCGTCAATGAGTTCATTTTGCCTTCTCCACGATATGAAATCATATTTTGTTTTTTTTTTTAAACGTTGGCCAGCTATATATGATCCAAGAACAGGGTGATACTTTCCCAATAAACAAACCAAATCTTTAAAATTTCCACGTAAATTGGTCTCCCAATTTTCTCTGTGACCTCTTAGAGCCAAAGAGTGTTGAGCAAGGTAGAGAATTATGTCAATAATTGCTGTGACAATTAGACGGTTCGTAGCAACAAATGTGTTCCTTGCTCTAAGAATTGAAGGTTGAAGAGGCACACACTGATCTTCTAATTTTAATTTAAGAGAAGCTTCAACATGAAAGGAAGAAGTCTCATGCATAATTAGTCTCTGTGTTGCCTTGCTCCATGTGCCAAACCCTGTCGTGACCCAAACAGACTGCTTATCATTTCCAATTAAAATACAATATAAACAAAATATACGGTCTGTACTGCACGAATATGAAAGCCATTCTCTTGAGCTGGTAGTGCCATCAGGTAATGTTTTTTTATACCACGAAGGAAGAAAACTCCTATTGTTTCGCATAGGAAAACAGTTCTTGGACATATCCTCTTTCTGAGGCTGATGAGGACCCCAGCTAAGAATTAATTTTCTTTTTTCATAAGAAAATGGTCCAGATGCAATTATTTTTATAGGATCTTTTTCTTCGATACCAACTTCTAAAAATGAGAAAAATTGTATATATTTTTACAATGGTATAAAAGTTGATATCTAATCCGGACTATTATAAGCAATTAAGTTACTAGAGAAATGACGTACGAAAAGAAAAGATTATTTATTGCGTTAAAACCTGGTACTTATAATTAATTTTTTCCTCGGGGAAAGAAAATTAATAGCAAAGAAATTAATTTATATAATATTAACTTAACATATAGTAATAAAATATTAATTTACCTTTTGCAACAGAAATAGTAAGAGACTGGTCTTCATTAGAAATTTTGCAAGCTTTTTCACTTCCTATTTAACAAACAAATAAAAATTAAATCAACATTTTTATAAAGTATATATAAAATCAAATTAAATTACCTTCTAAATCATCAACTGCAGAAATGTGATCTTCATTGACAACAATGTCATTTAAACTTGTTGTACCTAAACCTAATAACACATTAACACAACATAATATAAAATAAATATAAATAAAAAGTAAAATAAAATAGTTGAATAAAAATTAACCTGATGATTTAGCAAGTTCAGAGATCTGGTCTTCGTTAGATATACCACATGCTTTATCAGTTCCTATTAAACAAGCAAATTGTTTTTGCTAACATAAAAACACTAATAATTTTATTTCAATTCTTACAAAAAAAAAAAAACTACCTACCTTTTAAATCATTGACTTTGCGGTTTTGATTAAAAATATTGTGCAAATTTGATTTTCCTATTTAACATATAAAAATTAATGTAAAAATGTGTATCTAACTGGTGTGGGCCTTTTTGGCATGTGTATTAAAAGTAGGTAATATATATTATATTAGGTATATATATCATAAAATTTCAATAATTAAGCCAAATAGAGGTTAGACCTACATGACAAATAAGTTAGTTTTTTTTTAATTTAAATTTTGTTAATTTAATATTGTTTTCAATATCAAAATTCATAAACAGCAGATTTCATATGATGAAATTTGAAATGTGGTAATATTTATACATTCACATAGGCATCTATAACGTTATAAAGTATAAAAAGGTGGGTAAGTGGATTCTCTCTGCTGTACAGTAGGTTACAAGTGGGTCACTGTAAAGGATGGTGTTAAATTTGAATTCAATGATATAATATCATTGTATAAGAAAAACGATTCTGAGCGAAAACAGTCTGTCAGTCTATGTCCTATGATATTACTAAGTATATTTGATAATATTATTGTGAAAAAAGTAATTTATATACAGGATGTCCCAGGTCTATTTGACTAATGCAATAACTTTATTAACTTTATTAACTTTATTCAATATTTTTAAGTTTTTTTTTTTTAATGATTTGTAGAGCCCTGCGCTATAATTTGTATATCTTATATTCGGTACGACGGTACTACAAATTACACACACTAATGTTCATTTATTTTCAACACATTCACAAGACCCAATAGACCCATATAAACTGAAATATAAAACGCATAGTTTTTACTCCCTAGAATGGATTACGCTCTAGCCCCCTTAAATTTAATTAAATACTTACTCTTTTGCAATGATGTTCCATCAAGTCCATCAAACACTGTAGAATTATCTCTTTTTCTTGAAAAATAATTGGTTAAATTATTGCATGTTTTTGAGATTTTTAGTCTCTCTTCTGATTTACAGGACGAAATATGTCGCTTCCAATTCGTTTCATTTAAGTTCAACTTTTTTTTACCGCATGAACACACCAAGTCTAAACCAATATTTGAATTCGACATTTTGTAGGAAGTTAAAAATATTGTAATTGTTTACTAGTGCACCATGCCACTATAATAAATATTAATGAAAAACAATAACTCACAACACTATAACACAGAAAATAGTAATAACTAATGTCTAATAGTAATAACGTAGCTGTGCGAGCTGTGTGAATGCCAATTATATGTCTCGTCTCTCGTGTCGTCGTCATTCCATCGATATACGTTATACAAAATTATTAGTGTGAATTAAATATAAATCCAGTTTGGAAAATTTCATAGCTGGAGCGCCTGGTGCGTATAGCTGTATCTATAGTAATAGTACCATTTGTTTATAAATAGAAGTCGGACGGTGGTGGAAGATGCTCGTTTCATAATTTACAATATATATATATTATTATGTTGTTCATCGAAAATAGAAATATAATCCAGACATTTATACGATTATACGAATCATTGATTTAATAATTAATTTATATATTATAAAATTAATATTTAAATTATAAAATCTTTGATCAGTAATCAATGGTAATAACTAATAAATAATACAAATTAAAATATTTTATAATTTTAACAAATTTTCACCTTCACCTTTATGCATTAGAATTTAGCACAGAGTCACAAACTACAAACAAATTAATTTATTGATTCCGACGTATTCCCACCTCGCGCGGTAGGAATGCCTATCCCGAATACCGATTAGATTGTAATTTGTATTTTGTAACATCGTGAAAACATGCCACCATGAGAATCTATTCTACGATGTTATGGATGATAAAATACTCATTAGTAGGTATTTAGTCAGTTACCTACTTACCTCTTATATTGGCTTTTACTCTAATGGCCATAGCCTATATTATTTAAATATTTTTATACATAGTAGAATATTGTTACTTTGTGGATATTTTAGTAGCTTGGGGACACTTACCCACGGCTTATTATTTTTTTTTTTATATATATATAACCAATACCTTAGCAACCATTTATAAACAATTATTTCTACCGTAAATAATTATCAAAATCCCTGTTTGAGCACTTCTTTTATTTTTTTCTGGACAACCCTTATCACTTAGGGGTATGAAAAATAGATGTTATCCGATTCTCATACCTACTGAATATGCACAAAAAATTTCATCAAAATCTGTCAAGCCATTTCGGAGGAGTATGGCAACGAAAACTGTGACACGAGAATTTTATATATTAGATATTTTATCGATTAATTTATACAGAGTTTGTTCCCTATTCAGACTTTCAGGACTCTTGGATTTTCTCTTTCATTATTATGCTAGGTACTGATAAACGTTTTAGATTCTGAGCGGTGATTAGTTTTACTATAATGTGTTTTTTTATCCATATATATTCAGATATTCTATATAATTTCTAGGTGTATAATTGGTATATTAATATAATCTTAAAATTCAACATTTTTAGTCAACGATTATTTTGTAACGCAACGTCACACATCGTTTTAAAATCGAAAAAAGCTGGAATAAAGTCTATTAAAAAAAAATTGTTTTTAAACTAAAATTATTGCAACTATTAGTCCTTAGATATAAAAGTTAAACAGTTTATAAATTTTTAACTACAAAATAATTATTCAATTTTAAATTTGATAAATTTTGTCAAAATTCGATCTTTAAATGCTTATAAAAAAAATTGTGCTTATGTATTTTTAATATTTTTCAACTGATATTGTATTAATATATCAGGAGCCTTGTATTAAATTTTTATACTTTTTGGCCCAACAGATAAAACTTTATTGATATTTATTGAAAAAAAAAACAAAAAAAATGAAAACTGAAAATGTCCGTAAACAACTCAAAAAGATTCAAAATATTTTCAAAATTGTATGGTGTATATAAAATGCTAATATAAACATTCAGTGACATTTTCAAGTTTCTAAAGTCGTTCGTTTTTGAATTACACCAAAATAAGGAAATCGAGTGAATATCCAATGTTAAAAATTTGAATTTCAAACGCTCATCAAAATTTAATTTGACTTTCTTATAGACATTTTTTTTTTGATAAAGATAGACAAATTTATGAGGAATCTTGTACTACTTTTTAAAACCTTAGATTTAAAAAGAAAAATTTTTACGAATTTTCAACTCAAAATAATTTGCTAATTTTCGTGATTTTTCCATATTTTGTCAATTTATGAACTTTAAATGCTTAGAAACTGTGACTAAGGGTTTTTAATATTTTTTATCTGCCTTTGAAACAATAGACTAGGAGCCTTCTATTAAATTTTCAAGCTTTTTTAGCCAACAAATAAAATTTTATTGATATCTTTAGAAAAAAAACTAAAAAAAAAATAGAAAATGAAAATGTTCCTAAACAGTTCAAAACAAATCATAATATTTTGAAAATTTTATCGTGTATAGAAAATGCAAATATAAACAACCAGTGAAAATTTCAAGAATCTACGGTCATTTGTTTTAAAGTTACACCAAAAACCAAAATCGATTATGCGTTAAAATTCCCGTTTTTCCTTAATTTTTAGTTTGTTTTTCCTGGAGCTTTTGAAAACTATTGAGAATTTTAAAAATTGACCTTCCGAATGCACTAACTAGATTCACTTTCCCATCGAACAAGATACTGAAGTTGAAAATCGAAGCATTATTTCAACTACTTATCGTGTACACAGACACAAAAATAAAAATAAAAACACATCATTGTAAAATCAATACATTCATCGCTCCGCTCAGATTAATTTAAAATTAAAAAAAAATTAATTTATGATGAAATAAAAAAACATTTTGAAGTACATACAAAACCAATTCTACAATCATCGTTCCACACAGAATCTCGGTACCTATATAAAACTAAAAAAAATTATACTTTTAAAATGTAATACATACTTAACGGCAAACATAACAATTTGAAAATTAACATATTTAATGAGTGACATTTTCTTCACTTTCCTATGTTTAATATGTTTAAAAAAATTTTTTGATAGTACTGCGGTGGTCCTAAACCTAAAATTCCACATGATTTGGTTTTTCAAGCACTTGAAGCTAGTCGTGAAGAGCTATTTGACATAGACGGAAAATTAGTGTCTTGTACATCACAAATTTGGACAACTATTTGTGATGATTTGGATAACAAGTTAACTGCAAAGAGTATATATATATCTGTCTATCAGAATCGACATTCATGGCTATCACGTTTAAAGAACGATACAAATTCTTCAGTTATTAAACACTCTGATTCAATAAATATTGAATCAGATGAAGAAAGTTCAAAATCAGTATCATCAAGTTCCTCGATTGCTGATAGCAATATACAACGTTTCACTATTGAAATTGCATACAAAAAATTTATAAAAATGAACCCAATCAAAGTCATTTATGGTAAAAAAAAGCATAAAAAACAATATACTGTATTAAAGGTGTTAGGACAAATATTATAAACGATGAATTCCTCAAAAATTACAAAATGCCATGTGCCTATGTGTATAGAAGATGTCGTATATCTACTGATTTTTCTCGTTCCAATCGTTATCTTACTTTTCAAGCAAAATGTAAAGACTGTGGAGTGTTTTTAAATGGATGGGCTGATCGAAAACCCGAAGAAGGATTTCCATTACAATTAAACATAGACACTAAAGATACAAGACATTGTTAGGAAGACCATCATTCAAAAAGACCCCTTAATGGAAAAAAACGGTCGCATGTGGGAAAAAAACTATCAAAAGATACTGTTAGGAATTGGCAAAAACATGCCGTTTCTCTTATGAAATTTGGTGATCATATACCACCAAATATTTACAACAAACCTGTCTTATGGAAATGCAAGCAGCAGCTTATGGATAACTTTTTAGAAATAACCGAAAAATGTCCTAGAAAATCTCTTATTGAATTAAAACATGGAAAATATGCCGGTTCGATTCACACAATTAGCGCAGACAAACTGTTTATTAATTATTGGACACCTACACAACTTATAGTTTACAAACACGTTCAAAAAGCTTACTGCCGGTTGTCAATAGATGCTACGGGGAGCTTAGTAAAAAAAGCAAAGAGAACTAAACAAAATATATTATCAAGTCATATATTTTTATATGAAGGTGTTATTAATACAATAAATTACCAAATTCCAGTCACGCAGATGATAAGTGAAAAACATGATATTCTAACAATATTTTACTGGTTAGCGGAATGGATTAAAGATGGAGTTCCCATACCACAAGAAACTGCGTGTGATTACTCAAAGCATTGCTGGGAGCAATTTCAAGAGCATTTTGTAATGGTACAACCTTGAGTGATTATGTGGATAAATGCTTCAATGTTTTATGCTCAAAATCTTATAATGACTTGCCACCATGTTTCATACGAATTGATATTGCACATTTAATTAAATTAGTTTGTCGCTGGAAATGTTTGACTGGCACTAACAAATATAGATTGAAACAGTTTTATGTTAGATGTGTTATACTTTTAGTTGGAGCGAAATGTATAGATGAGTTTGAAGAGTTATTAATAGACATTTTAACAGTATCAATGAGCCAAACAGAGGGTGATTTAATTAAGAGTACAGGCAAATGTCCATCTGATGAAGCAAGAACCAGATTACTTTTCAATATACGAGGTTGCAAAATTAATGAAAATGATGTAGTGAAATCTACAATGGATAACAATGATATACTTCCTGATCACTCAGATGAAGAAACCGATGTTTCAAGTAAATTAAAACAGAATTCAAAAATTAATGCATTTTTGAATACAATAAAATTAAAGAGTAGTTCTAAGTCGTTAGTTGAAGGTGATCAAATAAGTCCATATTTTTTACCCGAGTTCACCAAAAATATACTGAGGCTTTGTAAAGAATTTCCTTTATGGACAAATATCATGTCCCCAGTTTTCAAATCACCATATGAATGTGCAACATCTGCAGCCGTAGAAAGAGACTTTTCTTTACTAAAAAATAATATATTAAAGCAAAATACGACAACTATGACTGTTGATCGCTTTCTAGTCACTCATCTCAAAAGTATTGAAAGTTCAATGAAAATTGCACGTAGTAGTCAGTTCCAAGAAGACAGTTTTCGTGAAATAAATTTTGCAAACAAAATTGAAAAATCAATTTCTCGTATGTCACCAGTGTCTTTATTAAACTTTATACCTTCTGACAAAGAGTACGAAAGTGATATAATGGAATACGAGAATAAACATGAAAAAAAACAACAATTCTTTGATGAAAATGAAAAAAACTGATAGATGACGATGGTGAAATAGATGTGCAAATCCAATCAGCAACGCCTTGTCCTTCACCAGCCTTTTCATTTGGTAGTGGAATGACAATATATCAAGAAGAAACATGGGGTGGTTTAACAGAATTTGAAACTGGGCCTTTAAAACACACTCTAAAATATTCAAACACTGTTGAAAAAAAAAAAAAAAGAGACCAACAAAATACCTTGATACTTGTCCTGAAATTGATCGCATACTTAACAGATCACGAATGCGATCTCATATGTCTACGTTAATTTTAAATGGGAATATTTCTCCGTTATGCAATTACCATAAAAACACATATGTTCTAAATAATACTTGTCCTTTTGACTCCGTTATAGTTGCTATTGCAGTTGCATATGTAGATTATGAACAATATGCTTCTTTCATCGATAGGTCAACAAATGAGTACTTAAATTTAGCAAAAGATCTTGGTCTTCATGGCTCATCGAAATTATCATACACAAGAAGATTGATATTATTGATGCCATATCTCGATATTTCTGCATCTATTCCCTCAGTGTATACTCTTAATGCCGAATGTTATGTATTGAAAGTCATCCAAGATTATATGAAAAATGATCCTAGCTCTACTCAGACTATACAATGCTCAAATAAAAACTGTCCTGAAGAAGATCAAATAAGACATTCAGCTTCAATAATAATAAATGACTTAAACAAAATACTTGAAAAAGGGTTTTCATGTCTAAATATGTTAATGGAAAATTATTTAAAATCAGAAAGAAAACGATGCATTTATAAACATTGTAACGGCATATTAAAGAAAGAAAAGAAGCTCGGAAGTCATATTTTTATTGAAACAGATCAATTATCAATAGACTCATCCACATTTACGTGTCTTTTAAACCAAATTCCAGTGGACATAAATCTAAACAATGAAAAGTAAGTGCTTAAAAAACTATTTAAACTTAAAATAGGATAATAATAATTTGGTTTTGTTGACGTAATAATCAATCAGCAAAAAATTATAAAAAAAATAAAAATTATACGTTAAAATAATATTATTAATCATTTTTAATAAGCTATGGTTAGTTTTTCATAGTTATTAATTATAAATAAGCTAATAAGAATTGCATTTTTATAATTGTTTTATAACATCTTTTATCATTAAAAGAAATAAAAACATATACGCATTATAATATTAGAATTTTAATTAAAATTTATTAAAAATTAAAAATGTATGAGTCTAGTGTTACTCAGTGTACAAATTTGTTTACAAGTACATTATAAAAAAAAAAAAAAAAACAGAGGTTTAAAGTTTAAACAAAAACAAAGGCAGTCATTAATCATTTGTTTAATTTAATTTAGATTTAGATTATATTAACTGTACATTTTTTTGTCAAATATAGATTTTCTATTGACATTTTAATACTATGAACACTACACTATAAATAATATTTACATATTTTATGATTTGTATAAAATAATGTATAACAATAATTTTATATAATTTATTTTTTAAAATATACTAAAAGTAACCTAATAAAAAATACATAGAATCTATATAAATTTACATTTATTTTTTAGGTTCATATTATTGGCTGTAATACATTACATATCATTTCACTACATGACCTATGTGAGAAGAGGATTCGATCAATGGGAGATTCACAACGACTTGGAAAAAAAAAATTAAAAAAATTAAAAACATGACAAATACAACAATAAATCCACATGCTATAATGTACATCAGACAATAGTTTAGTTAAAAAAAGCAAGAAGCAATCAATTAACTATCTTATTACTTGTATGATTTGTGATTATTTATTATTTTATATTTTTAATATTTCTAAATAATTTGAATAACATTGATAGTTAATTTATTATATTATTATCCTGTTTTTAGTATTATAACATATACAGTAAAAAAAAGGTAAAAAATCTATTTTATTTAAAAACTATTTTTATAAGTATGTTTATTTTATTGATGAAAGAATAAAGTAAAACTATATTATGAATTGTAGTGTTTTTTGATTAAAAAAAAAAATTATATTTAATGTTATTCTTATACCACTTATACGTAGAACAAACAATTAATTATTCATAACAAAGGATAAGTGTTGAAGAGTTTAAAATAAAACATATTTTGTAAGTTGTTTGCTAAAATAATAGGAGATAACCAGTTGAGTTCCTGCAAGATACAAAGAATCGACTTGAAAACTTATAAAAAAAATTCCAACACAGTCAGACAAAGTGGGTGAGCTGAAATCAGCCAAAAATAGAATTTTGATTTGCTAACTTCAAAAATTGATTTGCTATTATTTGCTAACTGTTTGCTAACTAACGGCGTTTGTTTGGAGAAGATCGGACAAAGTGGGTGGGCTGCAATTTTTTTTTCTAAAATCGGCCAAAAATAGAATTTTGATTTGCCAACTTCAAAAATTGATTTGCTAATTGTTTGCTAACTACCGGCGTTTGTTTGGAGACGATCGGACAAAGTGGGTGGGTTACCTGAACTTGGCCCACCCAAATAAATAATGCTTATAACTGCCTTAATAATGATTTGCTAACTTCTATAGTAAATTTGCTATTATTTGCTAACTATTTGCTAACTTTTGGTATTGGTTTGGGTCTTATCATAGAAAGTGGGTGGGTCAAATTCATGGACATTAAATGCTTCATATTTACCTAAGTGCCAAATTGTCCAGCCTTCTATTAAAACCTTCCTACTAAAAAGCTAAATGTTATATATTTACAGAAGCTGGATTGTAATGAATCTGGAATTAAGTTCAAACACGATTGTTCATCAAAAAACATTTAATCAGAAACCAAAGAGTCATAAAGAAAGCACATATTAATAATGTAAATGAGAGAAGGCATTTATACAATAAAATATGATGATACTTCTATAGATTGAAAGGAGTATAGGTATGCACAAGTATATATAAAGTTGATATTAGCTAAGAAATAATTTTAATAATACTCTTTTATTAATCAACATATTTTTAGACACTGTGGTCTGTGAGATAAATTAAATATAGGTTTATTAGAAGTTAAAAGCTAAGAAATAATTTGTAATCAACCCATGAATGTCAATTTACAGGCAATAATAAATAGTAATTGCATTTATTATTAAATTATTAAATAACTTTAAGTTGATTTAAATATAATTAACATCTGATACATGTTCGAAAAAAATATTTATCATTTATTCAAGAATAAAAAACTTTTTGAGCAATATTGTATCAGATAGAATAGTAAAATTTAAGTAGTTGATCAAAATGATTGTGTCACCGCCGCGACAATAGCAATGTACCCACCGACCGACCACACACAGTTATTATTAAGATTATTATATAATATGTAAATTAGGCCGCGACCGGCCATTGTCCAGCAAGGTCGAGGCGCGGTGCGGCAGTGAGTTCAGTTCGTTCGTTCGTCGCACACAGTCGACACGACCTATATTATATTGCAGGCGCGAATCGCCTTGTAATATGAAAGTATATTGTTTTTATATAATATTGTGATCTGGCTATTCGAGCTATTCATACTGTTTTTTTTTATTTTATAATAGAATCTAGATTGTTAGCGCCAGCTCTAATAGCCGATTGCATATTTTTATTATTCTGTATTTCTGTTGATATATACCAAGTCGCCAATCGTCGGGCTATTTCAAATATTATTATTATGTTATAATATTGTCATGAGTGTAATCATAACTTAAATCGTATTTGTGTTGTTATATTATTATTGTTTACCCATACGGGCTGTAATTAGTTATAGTTATTTAAATTATTGTCTGGCACGATAGCCAGTGATTTTATATTTTTATTATTTCGTGTAAATCGTGTTAACTTATTATTGTTGTTGTCTATTATCAAATTATTATACAAGCACGGGTGATAGCAGCTGGCCAGCAGTCCACCGACTAAGTTGTGAGTTAGGTACACATTATTAATTATATTATTATTGTTTTTATTCTGTTGGGCCAGCAGGGCCATTTAATATTGAGTATTATCAAAATTATTAAATTTGTGAATTATACAGCAACTCAACAACAACTGTTTATCATTTACTTAATTTGAGTTAGGTACCTGTCCAATATTCTTTAAGCACACACATCACATTATACACACATTTACACACCCACCCACACACTAGCACTCTCTGGTCTTGCTCAGCGACCCCGTCCACTTCCTTTGAGTCGCTACACACACATACACATCTATACACAGGTCGGTCGGTGTGTGAGTACAGCGCGCGAAGTAATTAGCGATCGGGCCGTACGGGCTAACTATTGTTCCGTCCCCGGCGCAAACAGATTGTATATTATAAAAAATGAAGTCTCATTATATGGCTTTTAAAATTTGTTTTTCTTTTAAAAGTCATATCAAGGATATCACATTTAAACAACTTGCTATAAGCATGATGTGTCATCTTATGCTTTGTTAAATTTGATTTCTGAGAAAAGGCTTTAACAAAACTATCACATTCATACCGTTTTATTCCGTTATGCGTCCTTACATGGTTTGTCAAAGTAGATTTGCGAGAAAAATCTTTATCACAGGTATCGCATTTGTATAGCTTTTAACCGGTGTGTGTACTTAAATGTGTCATCAAATGTGTTTTACGAGAAAAAGCTTTATTACAGCTATTACATGCATGCGGCTTTTCTCCGGTATGTGTTCTGATATGCTTTGTTAAATTTGATCGATCAGCAAACGTTCTACTGCAGCTTTTACATTTATTCGGTTTTTCTCCAGAATGTATCCTTAAATGAGTCACTATAGATGATTTACGTGAAAAAGCTCTACCACAGGTATGACATACAAACGGCTTTTCACCGGTATGTGTTCTTGTATGACCATTTAAATTTGATTGATCAGAAAAACTTTTACCACAGCTTTTACATTTAAACGGCTTTTCACCGGTATGTTTCCTTGAATGAGTCTTTAAAGATTCTTTATAAGAAAAAGCTTTATCACAGCTATTACATGCATACGGTTTTTTCCCAGTGTGTGTCCTAGTATAGTTGTTTGATTTAATTTGGTCGACTATCTCTGTTAATACAGCATCGCCAACTACATCTACTTCAGATCTGTGAAAGTGAATCCAAAACCTTTTTGTTACTTTTGAAATGTAACAACTGAAATTCTCCTGTAATTCGGAATAACCAACAAATAATGTCAGGAAAAAAACAAGTTTTTGACTAAATGGATTTCGTAATTTTGTAATTATCTCCTAATGTTTATATTAGTAATGCCTTAGCATAAAAAATGTTATTAATATTTTAGAGCTATTTATAATAGGCATATCACTTTTTTTTATTATTTTTATATTTTTTTGTCAATAAAAAATAATTTGCTCTGTTTTAATAAAAACTTGAGAATTTATTATAAAGCTCTATAAACAATATTAAGTATATTATTAAGATATTTAGAATGAGTAATAAGTAACAATATAATAATAACTAAATGTAATACAATTTAAGTAATGATAGTAAATACAATAGTTAAAAATAAATACAAATAAAATGCATTAAGGAAATTTGGTTAAAATATTAAAAGGAAAAAGAAGGGTCGTTATTGGCGATGCGCATAAGGTGAATAATTGGAGAGTTGAATAGTAGTTAAATGGAATATGGAATGGAACTAAATAGCGTGTACGACGGGAGGGGACATTGAAAGAAATACGAGATAGTAGTTCTGGGCATTTGATTCTAATAGAAAAGAGATTAGATAGGAAGGATAAATTTGCTGAGTGACGACGATCGGCTAGACTTTCTAAAGAAAAGAGACGTGGATATGGGTGTAATCGTGAGGTGGACAGGGTACATTTAATTTATAAGCAGCGTGACGGAGAAATTTTCGTTGGACCCTTTCATTCATGATACGATCAGAAGAAGTGGACGGAGGGTCTCAGAGTATAGAACCCATACTTAAAGATTTGACGTACTAAAGAACAAAAAAGATTGCTTAATGAAGTGAGTAAATGAAAATCGGCAGAGATACAAATTATGAAACCTTGAAGCTTAATAGCCTTACAGCAGGTAGTCTCGTTATGCATATTGGGGCATAGGTTACGTGTAAGAGTAAAACCTAAATCTTTTATTGAGTTATTAGAAAACTTTAAAGAGGTTTTATTGAAGGAGTAAGTATGATTGATTAAAACTTTATTACGACAAAATGTCATTAATGAGCATTTGGAAATATTAATAGTGAGACCCAAAGATTCCCCACATTTCACAAAGCACTGGAGATAATTTTGGAGAAGATGACAGGCAGAGATAGATTTGATACGGTAGAAGATTTTCATATCATTAGCAAAGATAAGGAGTTTGGCATTTCGGAGAACGGAAGATGCTGAGTTTACGTATAAGGCAAACAGAAGTGGGGACATAACTGGACGTTGTGGTATACCTGAGGAGGGAGTGAAATAGCCCGAAGAGATCTAAAGAACAATTACCAATTGGGTCCTTTGTATAATATATGAGTGAAGCCAGGAAAGTAGAGGTTCGCCGATGTCTATACAGTCAAGAGTTGACATAAGATGAATATGGTCAACACGGCCGAAAGCCTTTGAAAAATCGGTATAGATTTCCTCTACTTGGCAGTTTTCACGAAAAGATTCGAATATGTATGAGTGAAAGGTAAGGTGCAAGTTACAGTTGATCTTCCAGTACGGAAGCCATGCTGTTCGTCAGCTAGAATGTGATTTAATGAAGGGCAATATTTAATCAATAAATGAGGATGAGAGTTTCAAATAGTTTAAATAAATGAGGTAGAATTGTTTTTGGACAATAATGTGTGACATCTGTAGAATCGCCAGACTTCAATATTGGACTGACTGAGCCAAATTTAAGGACAGACGGGAAGATTCCTGAGTCAAGTGAACGTCTAAACAACAACCATAAACCGCTAGAACAGATAGGAGTTTGAAGAAAAGATCACCTTGGATACCATCTGGACCAACAGACTTTATATTTCGAAAATAACCTAAACATCATTAATCGAAAAATGGGCATTACATGAGAGTTGGAAGTGGTAAGTAGGATTTGCTCACTAGGATGAGGTCAAAAACTGATTGTTAGGGGGTTGGGTGTACTTAAGCTCTGTACTACACCGAGTGTAACACTTGAAACTATATAAGAGGTAGAGCGGTTTTATTTAATGAAACTCCAAAAATATTTTGGGTTGCGTATAATCGAAGACTCTTTATTATATTTTATGTTATTTTATTTCATAGGTTTTGGATTTTTAGGTTTTACTGATAGTTATTTTATATCGTGGATATTGTATTTGAGTGTCATATTATGATCGGTACAAATAAAAAAAAATTTTCAAAATATAATCAACATATATTGGTAAACAATTTCTTGTATAGATACAAGTAAATAGTTATAATAAAATGTCAATATTCAAATTAGTAAGTATAATATAGTTAGGTTCACATTACCTAACTGTCATAATAATAATAAATAATAATTTGGTTAAAATAATAAATAAATATAATTGTTTAGTAATACAATTTGTTATGAATAAAGACCGGTAAGGTTAAATGTTTTTACATATCGTTACTGAGTCTATGAAGTCTTATGAGAGTAAAAAATGTGGACGATTCGTTCGATTCCAAATGCGTATAAAAAAGTTTTTTTTGCGTATTTGAGAATATTTCATGGGTTAGAGAATATTTAACCCATTTAGCATATTTTGGAATATTTTGGAAACAGTATTTAACATTGTATCAAAAATGTTTTAAATTTTTGTTTTTCATATTCTAAATTGTCTACTTCATGTATTACTTCTGTATTATTCAGTTAAGATCTAATACTAACAGTCTCATTTTTTTTTATTATTGTCTTCCAAACTTAGGGCTTATATATAACTATTAGTATTTATATTTCATATAGGCAAACCAAATAGATATGTTTACAAAATTCCATTTTATTGCACTATCTATACATGTACATGAAAAACAATGAATACAAGTTTTGCATTCATCACAAACGATTTGGCAATCACAGGAGTTTTTCAATTTATTTACAGTGTACTTTACACTTTCTGTACTTTTATCATCAAGACTACAATCATGATCACTTTCCAACAATCTACTCTATTTTTAAGCACATTATTAGTTGACATTTCTAGACTATTCTTGTGCCTTTTGCTTAATTGTTTAATTTTAGAAGTAAGTTATTCTTTATGAAATACAATAAGTCTATCTATAGATTTGTCTCTAAGAAATTTCAATAATTCATATCTATACTCTGTTCAAAATAAGACCGGACCTCGGCGGCCGAGTTGTGCGCATGGGCGTGGCTTATTTCTGCGGCTCGGCCTGACACGTGATCTATGGTGGGGGAGGTGCCTGACCGTCGCGAACGAAAACGGGTCGCCGCCGAGGTCCGGTCTTATTTTGAACAGAGTATAGACTTATCATTAAATAAATGTGTTAAGTACAGTTTTAATTTATTTATCTTTAAAATATCTTCTACTCATAAATAGTTCTTATATACTATTGATAGGGTAAATAAGCAGTGCATCACAACAATTCAATTGCATAATCTCTTCAGTGATACATACAAAATTAAAAAAATTGAATTGGCTCTACTGTATAATTTATTATTTTTTACGTACAACATTTTTGAATTAAGCCATTGGACTATTCTTTCTTTATCGCAAATTTGTCTGTGGATTACTCATAATATAAATAATAACACAAATGTATTTTATGGTTATTTATTGTTAAGGGGTTCCATACTAGGTACTTGATTCTAAGGAACATATCATATGCAGCATCTTATACATTTAGCCAATCTGCCTTGTAGTAGTTGTATTAGTCGTAAATTATTAGCGTTAGCAGAAGTAGCATGGATTGATCTCACAGGCACATGGAAGAAAACAATTTTGTGATATAGAGAAAAAAAAAATATGTTTATTTTTTACTCAAACAGAAAACTCCAATATTCCAACAGAAGGTACGTTGCAACGATTTACTCGATTGGTAGGTACACAGAGAAATTAATAGTCTTATTTTCCACAACATGTAGCTATGCGGGATCGATCGAGGCACATTTGAGATTCTGAGAGGAGCGAAATAATGTATATGTTATTTATAATGATGTGTTTTTATTTCTGTCTATTATCAACATTTTGGGAAGTAAAAATGCATTTAAAGTTAAAATGTTCACCAACTTCATTAAAATTTCGAAAATGTTCAATCAATTTTTACGTTAGAAATTCATAAAAATTTTTCCTTTCATAGCTTACCTTAGAAATGTTGATAGGAGATTCCCCACAAATTTTCTTACAAAAAAAAAGTTTACCGAAAAATCAATTTAATTTTTATGGATATAAAATGTTTACGATATTGGATTATTATCAATAAATTTACGAATTTTCATGTATCAAATGTTGATATTTTGTTGTAATTAAAAATCTAATAACCGTGAACACTTGAAATGTTCACTAAATGTTAACATTTGCAATTTTCCACGTATGTTAATATTTTCAAATAATTTTGTCTTTTTTTGAGCTATTTATAGCCATAAGAACTCTTTAAAATGTTGTAAATTATTTTTCAGTTCTTTTCATAGCTAAAATTAAAAATCTGAATTGAAGGTTTCCAACAAGTTTTTACCTATACTAAAAAGATTAACTAAACATTAGAAACTTTATTAAAAGATTCCTAACAAGTTTGTCCACATTTATCGAACAGAAAAAAATCACCGGAAGGTCAAGCTATTTATATCTATGAGATATTTTCGATTTTTATTTTTTATTTATCTGTTAAAGTTTGGTCAACGTGTGCCTTAAGTTCGCCAACCCTGCACTGTATAATGTTGTTCCATTTTTGCAATATTATGAGATCATCATATTATATGACGTGTATGTCTAAATCATCTGGAATCAATTTAAATTGTATGCAAGACTTTAAAAAAATAAATAGTAATTAATTATTTATAAACAAATTTACAATATTATATGGAAGCTGACATGGCTTTTAAATAATTTTGACCTTCATTGGATTTGAAACAAGCACAAGCTAATTGTTTGTCGTATACTTCAATTTGGTCCCGTTTCATAACCTCTTCCATTTCCAGTAAAGCATCTCAAGTAAAGAAAGTCTTAAATACATTTTTCTTTCCAATAAAATCATACTATTTCATATTTGGTTTCTTTTATAAATTATAATTAATATACTATTCAAATGTATTTATTTATCAATAATCATTTATGGCCATGTATTTTCTGTATGAGTTTTGAAAATATCAGTTATACTTTTCAGTTTAATACTTGTAAATGAGAGATTTCCCGTTATCATAATTAGTACCTTCTTCTATCTAGAAGGTACTACTAAATTAGCAAAACTATTATTTTTTTTTAGAGTTAAAAATGTATAAAATGTTCAATTTTTATAGCTATGAATTAAAAATATAAAACCAGATTCCACGTATGTATTTAAAATGTTTATTGATATGTTAATGTTATATAACCATCATTGAATAATATAAATAATAATATTTATTATAATCAATAGTATTATATTAATATGTTCGAAAATATTGGTATGTATAAAAATAAATACATAATAGGTACATATTAATACATATACATAAGTCTATATTGATATTTTTACAAACTAAATTTAAATCGTAAGTTATTGTATGTTATAAAATATTGTAAACTCGAATATACTTAAAATGTTTGTACAACAATTAAAGGTACGGAAGAAACTAGATTTTCTAGCCTGCATAGTATTGTTATATACAAATAGGTATACAATTGGGCAGACTGTGGCTTTAAATCGCGAAAACACCTAACAGCGCATTCTCTTGGTCATTGCTCGGTTTCGTTTGCCCGTGTGGCTTCTTCTTAATTATTGCCTCTTAATAACTCCATTAAAAGATTGAAACTTTGCCCTTATCTTTCTTTACTCTTTATTGACAACATTTATTTTCCGACCTATTAACAAGCCACAACAATTAATACAAATTTAGTAAAACTACAGAACTTACTAGCTAGTATTAAGTTAAACTAAGGTTGTAAATATATAAGAATATTAAACTAGCAAATTAAATATTTTAAATTTGAATACTAATCTTATATCACCATTAATCCAATTTCATACCACAGCTACATAAAATGATTCAAATTTTACTTAAATGATTAAAATAATACATACTCAAATTCACATTCACATAGTATTACTTAAGTCATAGGTAATTTAATTTTAAAATTCCACTGCATTTTTGTATTTCCAGAAACCTTTTGGTGGCTCCCAAATTTGTAATGTTAAAAAAATATGTTTACTTCGAAGGATTGATGGATAACACAATAAACATGAATTTAATAATAAAAATAACTGTAAAAATAACATTCAACTTGTCATCAAAATACGACATGTGTTACCAATAATGTTATTTCCTTAAGAGGATACCCGTATGTGTTGTATCCGTCTTACAAGTGCGTCACATAGCAAATTTTACGCCCAGCAAAACATGTGTAGCTCCGTTAATTTAAAAATTAGAGTGAATTGACCTCTTATAAAATCTAAAGGTAAGATTATTATGTAGGCAACCTCATGGGCTCTTTAGTATATTTTAATTTTAAAGCGAGTTATGAGTATTTTAAGATGTATAAAAAATTTACAATTTTAAAATACTCATAATTCACGTTATAATTAAAATATAATAAAAGCCCATGAGGTTGCCTAGATAATAATTTTACCTTTAGATTTTATAAAAGGTCAATTCGCTATAATTTTTAAACTAACTGAGCTACACGTGTTCTGCTGAGCGTAAAATTTGCTATGTTACGCGCTTGTAAGACGGAGACAACACACGCGGGTATAATGCCCTTTTAATAGGATACTATCACAGCGTTCATTGATTCTGTCTCACAAATGCATAACATTCCAAACTGTACATTCTGAGTAATTCATTTGACTCTGTTATGTTTGATTTTACAGTGAACTATTACCAAATTTAGAAGTCAGAATATTATCTAGTGAAGGACATAGGTTTTTATTTTAAATTTAAATTTTAAAGCGAGTATAAGCATCTTAAAATTGTAAATTCTTTGTAAATTTTGAAATGTTTATTACTCACTTTAAAATTAAAATATAAAAAATTCTCTCATTAGATAATAATCTTACTTCTAAATTTGATAATAGGTCAATTCACTCTAAGATTAAATATTATACAGAGTTAAATTAATTATTCAAAACATACAATTTGCTATGTTAAGCGTTTGTAAGACGAAGACAACACATGCGGGTAGGCAATGTCTACAAGGCATCCTCTTAATAGTAATTTAGTTTACAGTATTGTAACATCATATTCACCAACATATATTGATCTTTTTTTCTCTATTGTACTGTGAATATCTTAAATAACATTTTCAACACTCACAAAAGCATAGTTGAACTACATCTGACTCAAAATCATTTAATAGTATGTCATATTTACCTGACAGGTAAGTTGTAAATCAGGTATCCTTAATAACAATTCTCCAAATTTGGATGGCATCTCCGGATAATGTTTCAAAGTATGTAAGGTTTTTCCTGAGATGCAAAAACTTTTTCTGGTTTTTTCAAATCATTTGTGTCTGAAACCACAATTAACAAATTAAATTCATCTATTTGTAAAGCACAATATTTACATATGTGTGTACTACATCAACTTCAATAAAATAAAAATATATTTAGGTACATACCTAGTTGAAAAGAGAATTTGTGCATTATATTATTGTGTTTTTAATATTTCAATTTTTGGACCTCGGAGAAGTGTTAAGAAAAAACAAACAAAATATTATATTATGATGATGAACAGTGCAATCAGAACATCATTAGCTAAAGGTTGGTTGTTCGTTTCTAAACAGGAATTAAATAAAATAATAAGACTTATGATAGTAACTTAGAGATGTTTAAATAAAATATATGAATATATACATAAGATATATTGAATAAATATATTTTGAATTATGGTAATAGTTGTCTCTAACCGAGGAAAACACAATAATATAAAGTACAATCCCACACGCCACACACTAGAGAGCCTATTTATTATGAGATTCTCTGTCACGGCTAGATACACTGGTACAGGTACCTATGTTCACAACTTGGTTCTGCGCATCTGTGCTATCTCACACTGTCTGGTATCTGCTTGTTGTCATTGTCCACCTCAAAACGCGGATAGGCTTCTGTCATAATTAGACATAAACATGATAATAACATGTACAATATTATTTGCAAGTTGAGATTATACCAGTGTATTTAGACCCGTTATCTAGTACTTTACCTTAGATCATATATAATGGATGGAGCTACTTTAATTATTTGCTGTGTCCAACATAACCCCCCCACTTATTAGTTACTACTTATTAGTATTTTATAGAGATTGTTGGCAAAACTCATGCGCAATAACTCGTTGTTCCTTGAAATTAAATGGGTGGTGGAGGGTTATGTTGGACACAGCTCGGCATACGAGAAATACACACATTGTATATGATCTAAGACTTATACATACTACTTTTACTCAGCATATGACAACGACGTGGTGATGATGATCCACAGATAGCGTTGAGACTGAAAGAAATCCACACAGAGTGTCTTAATGGTATTTCAATTGTAGTTGCAGACACATAGAATAGACTATGGTTCCAGATTACAGTATTCCAGTCCGCTGTAATGTACCTATTTGATACCAGTGAAGTGAACTATCTAGCAACGATAATGAATATTGTAGCGAGCTGTGACTATTTACCCGATTAACCAATATATAACACTTATTTAGGCAGTGTCAAAGTGTATACGTCATCATATATAGTACGCGCCGCGTAACATTAATAGTAATAATAATAGCGTATGCGCTGCGTGTGTAGTAGTTACAACGAATATCGAGCGCGTGACCATGGTCGGCGTGCGTCAATATATATATGCCTAAGTATATAAATAACTCATATAATATGTTCGTATAGATCTTGTGTGGTTATGTGGAATAAAACACCACAAATGCACAACAACAACACATATATGTTAGACATCCGGCCGTGTGCAAAGCGTGTGACAATCCCACGGTAGGCCTAACCGCAAGATGACCATGTACGGTTTTACAGAATAAAGAAGGGGCAGGGACTGAACCATCGAGGAGAGCTGATGGACAAGCGTTCATCAGACGAACAACCGACTAGCTCAAGAACAGTATTAACAAGTATTACTAAAAATCAAAATTTTCACAAATTAAGAAAAACTATATCACGTTTTATGACATGAATTAACACTTGTAAGTGGTTTAATGAAATGTAAAAAATGAAAAAAACTATTGGCGGTGTCAAAATCAATCTTTTTTGAGTTTAAAACTTTAAAAAAGTGTTTATAGGCCAAAACGTGGTAATGCAGGTTTAGGAAAGGTACCTAATGGCAATAGCGCGTTTGGAAGTTGTTCCTATTTCGGTTGATGCAAAACGCATTATTGCCGGCAATACAACGTTTTGCAATGATAACAAGAGTATGCCCTAAATTCCCCCAATACAAATAACATGGGAAATAATATGTTTTGACTTGAACATGCTTGAACATGATAATACCACGTTCTGCTTTGACATTGAATGTGGCAATATCACGTTATGCATTGAACATTAGTTTTAAAATCGATTTTATTCACAAGAGTAACCGATATAATTTAACTCTGACTGAAAAATCGAATTCCTCACATTTTTTCAATACAAATCGATCAATTTTTCCACATATATGTATATTATATTATGTACAACTTTTATTAATAATTATTTTTATTTTTCGGGGGGGTTCGAACACCCAAAACCCCCCTAGGCACGCCCCTGACTACATTAATGGTCTATTTAATAACCAAATTATAACTATTTATATAAAAAATACGATAAATTTAAATGACAATACTACTTTTGTTTAAATTATAAAAATAACAAATTATATGAAGCCTTTTTAAGACTTCAAACTTTGAAGTACATTTTGCAACTGAAAATCATACTAAATATTAAATAACTTTTAATAACAAAAAAAAAAATGAAAAAGTAGGAAAGACTTGTAATTTGCTTACTTGTAATGTCACCTTACTGTTTAAAATTTTAATGTAGTTCTATATTCATATCAGTATATATTTTGTAAGTAACTGTAAATTTCTTAATTATAACTTATGCCTAATGGCCATAAATATCAGGTTTTTGCTCTGAGATCGATAAAAAAAATGTTTAGTTAAAATATTGTTATACATAATATATTGATAATAATATTATTATCGCTAACATAAATCATAATAAATTAGCGTTATTCTTGTGTAGCATTTTTTTTGTGTATGTTTAATGTTTAAACATAACTAGCTAATCTCGCGCACTTCGGTGCCCGTAAAAAATTACAACTCTTTTTTTTTTTTTTAAATTTGGCTTTTATTAGAAGAATTACAATCTATACAAGGTACAATAAGTAAAAGTAATAACAATTAACAGACAACTCTTAAAAATATTGTGATTGTTCAACTCCTTTTGGGTGTAACTTGTTGCAGTAAGTGCGACTCAGACACCCTGGTAAAAAAATTGAAAACTGACAATGTCCGTAAAAGGCTCAAAAAGAGTAAAAATATTTTCAAAATTGTATGGTGTATAGAAAATGCTAATATAAACATTCAGTGAAATTTTCAAGTATCTACAGTCATTCGTTTTTTAATTACAAAAAATAAGAAAATTGTTACATGAGAAATCGAGTGAATATCTTCTAATATTAATATTAGAATGTACAAACAATATAATAAGAAAAAGCAATTATTGAAGGGCAATAATCCAAAACGTGGTATTACCAAAAATCAAAATTTTCACAAATTAAGAAAAACTATATCACGTTTTATGACATGTATTAACACTTGTAATTGGTTTAATGAAATGTAAAAAATGAAAAAAATCGATTGGCGGAGTCAAAATCAATCTATTTTGAGTTTAAAACTTTTAAAAAAAAATGGTAATGCAGGTTTAGGAAAGGTACCTAATGGCAATAGCACGTTCGGAAGTTGTTCCTATTTCTGTTGATGCAAAACGCATTATTGCCGGCAATACATGCAACGTTAGAAAATGTTTAGTTAAAATATTGTTATACATAATATAATATTGATAATAATATTATTATCGCTAACATAAATTATATTAAATTAGCGTTATTCTTGTGTATGTTTAATGTTTATACATAACTAACTGATCCCGTGCACTTCGGTGCCCGTAAAAATTTACAACTCTTAATAATATTGTAATTGTTCAACTCCTTTTGGGTGTAACTTGTAGCAGTAAGTGCAACTCAGACACCCTGGTAGGCAATCCGAATGGTATGTTGGATCGCGGAGAATGTGCGACAGCATATCAGGTAGGTAATCCACCTGCAGTGGATTGCTGACACGCCAATGTGCGGCTATAAGTACAACTCGGCCAACTTTGTAGGCAATGTGCGAAAATTCGATTTGATCCACGCTTGTAACTGATCTGCCCGATAACCAATGGCAACCAATAAAATAATAAATACTAATTTTTACTAATCATTTCTCCTATAACCAATAGCAACCATTTATAAACGAAATTTCCATCGTAAATCTCAAAATTCCTGTTTGAGCACCTCCTCGGTTTGGACCAAACGGGTCCAATTGCGAATCCAAACAATCCATGGAAAAACTCAAACACTCACAAAAAATGTCATCAAAATCAACCCGGCCTTTCTGAATTGATGAATTACTATACATTTGTCACACCATTTGTATATAATATATATTAATACATAACAGGTATTATAGGTATGTAATATACCTACCTAATACCTATGTAATTTATTTTATCAAAAATGTGTTATTAATTATTATTATACAGAAGGTATAGGTGTACATATTTTACGAGTACAGCATGCCTAATTTTTATTTGTAACGAACAATTCAAAACTCTATAATAAAATTTGCATTTAAAACAATTGAATGTTATTTTAGTGGTCTTATAATACGATCGCATTCCGAATATTTACGTATAAACCGCACTGCAGTGCGTAACATCATTGCATATGTAGGTATAATATGGACATTGAACATGACTTCTCTCCAGTCCGCCGCTCATCAACCAAACCAATAAGTCTGGCGGATGTACACATTTCGTTATCATTATCGTCTCAGAGTCTGGGTGACTTAAAAATGCATTAGCGTGGCAATACGAAAAGACATTAGGTTGAACCTCCCTATTTCATCAAATCCCATAGCCCAACCTGCAGCGTATTATTGAATAAGTAGTATAATGATATATGATACTTAGGTAAGTATAATATATTTAGTATGATATACGTATTTTAATCTATGTAATCTATGGTTGTATCGTGTAATCACTCAATTTTCTTTCAGGGATATTAAATTTTGGATACATTTTGAGTTGAAATGTTTTGTGTAGAATGTAATATACTTAGTAGATAATTTTAAACAATGTTTATGTTTAATGTTTGCTCCTTATAACTTTTGTAACATAAAAATATCAATATTATTGTACTTGCAATATACAATTAACAATTATACATCGTTTAAAAATTAGCTACTACCTATCTTTTACATTCTAAAGTAAACATTTTAGCTCAAAATGTATCCAAATTTAATATCACTATAAGAAAATCGAGTGACAACATAGTTCCTACAATCATAGAATAGGTATGGGATTTTGTGAATTAGATACCCACAGTACCTACAATACTACAATGTTATACCTCTGAAAATATGTCATCAGCCATTTTCGACGCTTCCATGAACTTCGTGTCATATATTTTTTCGTCTTCCTCCTTGTAGAAGACGTATCCGTGCCGTACCAATCCATTTATGCCAACTGAAGGAAACGGAAAATTTGAAAAATTCTCCTTACGAAGGACAGCCATTTCGGAGGACTCGTGATTTGGCTAAACATTAAAGCATTATTCGGTAAATCGCACTAAACACTTATCACCGATCAGCTCACGTTGGGCAATAAGAGATCATCTACGTCGTATAACAATTCAACCAGTACTTCGTCATGATAATGAGGTTTATATTTATTTACAAATTTTCTTCCATCATTCAAACAATATTTCCCGTTCTGTATAAATACACATGCATAAATAAATATACTTGGCGTAGTTACACAATATTATAATAATATATTTTTATAAAATACAAACTATTGTATGGGTTATTAAAAAATGAATATTTTATGTGATTTTATATTATTCATAAATGTTTTAATTTATAATGCATTATAAAATTATAAATTGTTAGATTATTTGCGAGGTGCTGTGGGAAGTGAGTACCTACCTCCTCAGCAGTGCTCTCAAGTGCAAGGATATAAGCTAGGAAATATTATTACTTACTATTAGCCGGACTAATAAAGCTAATTGAAAGACCATTGTTAAAAATATTTGCATTATAAAACTAAACATCATGAACTATAATCAATTGACAAGTACATAACATAAAAAAACGTAATACAGTAAAATATATTGTATTCAAAATTAAAGGAAAAAAATACAAGTGGGTTGTCATGGAATTTGGCTGATAAGTCTTTAAACTTTATGGCAATAAGTAATAACTATAATGAATGGCCAGAAGTATATTTTAATGAATTTTTTTTCAAAACATTTTTCTATTTATATTTCTTATTATAAAGTTTAACCTATTTTTAAGTAAAAAACACTACATACCCGTTTTCCCGTCTGTTAGTTACGAATTTATACGATTGTTGATATTATATTCAGGCCCGGATTGAGACCTAAAGTGTAGAGATGTTCCGAGTAGAAAATCTGGTATTACACTGGGTACCGAATACTGATCGAGTAAAATTTGTTATACTAACCGGGTATAATAATAATATAACATATTTACATGTTACATAACACTTATGTATATAATACGAACTCTACCTTATATACGATTAACTGCTGATCGATACATTAATATTAAAACACACATATAATTGTAAGGCCTACAGGGCCGGGCCGATCAATAGCAGCGCTCCTGGCAAAATAAAAATTTGTGCCCCCCTTCCTAAAAAAAAAATAATTAAATGTTAACTTATTTACCTATAAGCATAATTAATATTTACTTTAAAGTTTAAGAGTTAAGTTTATTATTTTATTTTGAATTTTATGAGAAAAATAACTAATAGTTGGTTTATTACTATCTGTAATATGTTTTACGTGAGCTAATAAAATAGGGTTGTAATGACTTATTACTTCCATTAAGCTTAAAAAAATACCACAATTTGCTTCTCCTATTTTGTCTGACTAACCTCTTAAGGCCAGATTATTTTTAGCGCAAAATAAAATTCCGTCAACAATAACTTTAAGAATACAAAACCATTTTTCTTTTTCATTTTTAATAGAATTTTGAAGCGCATAATCAATTGTTATACAGTCCTGTAATCTTTTTTCTAACTCCTTCCAGTCCAAAAAATTTTGTTTATGGTTCTTACTATTCTCATGCTCAGCAACAGAGGGATTTAAATGTTTCCAATCTTTAAAACCATTATTCGAAAATGTGGATTTCCTAATGTCATTATTTGAAAAAAGGAGGCATGCAAAACAAAAAATTGCATTTTTTGATTTACTGTATAATAGCCATTGTCTTCGAACTTTTTCTCCGTTATTTAAAAATTTATAGAACCATTTACCGTCAAAATGTCTACCATCCTCATCATTTACTGGAAAATAATTATTTTGATCCATAAGGTATGGTCCTCTTTCCACCATTAAATCTCTAAATCTAGAAGTCATAGTCGGCCAACAACCAGGATCATTAAAATTAATGTTAATTTCATTACTTTCTTGGCTAGTAGTAGGTTCATTGTAATCATTGTTTTGTGTACTATCTTCAATTAAGTTGTAACGATCGTCAATTGTACTTTCAATTTCAATATTATTAATATAAAGTTCATTATTTACTTGGCTAGTGGTAGGGTCATTGTTATCATTGTTTTGTATATTATCTTCAGTTAAGTTGTAACGATCGTCAATTATTGTACTTTCAATATTAGTAACCGGTGTATCGTCTTTTTTTTGTTCAGTATTAATTGTATTATCCTCATCATATTTTTTATTAATCCAGCTACTCAACATTATGGATGATTTGATGTTGTTTTTCGCTCTTTCTTTTCTTTTTTTCTCAAACCAAGCCCCGGAATGTTTTTTTTTTGAGGGGGACATATTTAATAGGTGATGGCCTAAAGAACAATAAATAAATATAAGTATAAAAGTATACCTACTCAACTCATTTTGGCAGTTTTATATTTTATTTACTCAACTATTTTTTTAATTTTGTATAGGCACTTATTTTTCTCGTTCAATTAATAATATATATGAAATTATATTTATTTTCTTAAACGGTTAATTCTGAAGTATGCAAATATTTTATGCATGAATAAAAATAAAATAATAAAATCTAACGACGTGTCTTACGTAAAAACAAAACAGCTTATATTTCGCTGCATCGGACGCACCGCACGTACGCACACGCTGGTCAGAATAGAATTCGTACGCACTCTGCCGGATTCACGTAGGACACGTTGTAACGGAAAAAATTATTATTTTACAATAATAATGTTAAAAATTTTTCATAATTTGTTGTTAATCACTTAAATTTTAAATAAATTCTATTAGAATATTTACCTCGTTCTATTTCAGGCTTCACTGCTTCAGTAAATTATAGGTATAGCCCCGACGTTCCGTACTACGCGTAGTCACTCAGACAACAGACTCAATCGAATGTCAATTGTAAAATAAGTAATAAACGAATAATCGTAATATAATAATACAATTATTATAGACCAATAAACTAATGGAGAACGTATTCCACTCCGCCCTGCTATCAATGCTAGGTATTTACCATTTCACATGTTATACATATATTACAGTCATTCTATTTATATTATTATCGGCCACAGGAAACACATTGTTATTTCCTGCGGCTTGTATGCGGGTTGAAATTTATACATTGTTATAAATAAAATATATTACTTTACGATTTCAGTTATATTGTCTATCGCCATGGTTGAAAATTAATTTCGACAATCAATATTCAATAGTAAATTTCGGCCTAGATTTTCAAATATAATTATATCAAATTTTGCGCCCCCATTCCTACTCTATATTTTGCGCCCCTGGCAGGCGCCCACCTTGCCAGGCCATCGGCCCGGCCCTGAAGGCCTATGACCAACATACACCATTGATTAGTAAAGCAGTTCACTATACACCTCAGATCTCAATACACACTACGACTATGTATGACTACGATACAGTCACATAGTATAATAGATTAGGTATATTATATTTGCGAGTATTATTATTTGTCAGTGTTTAGTAGACAATAAATCATAATTATAACTGAAATGGAATCCTAGTAATTTAAATATATTATTTAAGATTCTGATATCTACATATCTGACCCTAACCTATGGTATTTATATCTATAGGATCCTACGATTCTCCCTGGATATATTTTATTTAACTGCTCGTTCTCCCCCGACCATGATACAAAGTTTTTTTATTTATTGGTAATAATGCTACATAAGGTAACACCACAGCCGTCTCAATTAACATTTGCCAAACACCCCGCACCAGCACCTACGCAATGTGAGACGTAAATTATTCTAATATTTATAGGAAATTAAATAATTTATATGAAACAAAAAGACACGGTACATAACAAATATTTTCAATTATTAAAATAATATTAAGGTTTACAATAAATATTTACAAGGTTTTTACTTATCCATTAAATGGATTATGAAATTGTATCATTATCTGAGTTACATACAATTCTCGGCATTTCAACATCTTCTAGGTAATAATATATAAAAACTTATATGATGCCTCATCTATATTATATATCCAACGGTATATTAATTTTCATATCTCCTTTATACTTTTGAACCAATGGATACATTATATATCAAACAACGTCTTGATCAATTGTTATGTAATACATCTGAGAAAAACAAATAATTATTTTCCGAGTGAATTTAAACACGCTGATATTGTATCTATATATAAAAATGTTGGAAGCAAGTTAGATCCTAATAATTATCGACCAATATCCTTAATATCTAATATTGCTAAAATCTTTGAAAAGTGTATTTATACAAGAATAACAAGTTTTTTAAATAAAAATAATTTACTATCTAGTTCACAATTTGGTTTTCGAGAAAGAAAGAGCACAGAAGACGCAATATCTAAATTAATTTCACATATTAAAACTGACAAAAAATATAAGCTTGTTGTTTTCTTGGATCTAAAAAAAGCATTTGATATGGTTGATCACAACATATTGTTATTAAAACTGGAAAATAAAGGTATAAGAGGAGTTGTATACAATTTGCTTGAGTCTTATTTGGAAAATCGAACATGTTGCACAAAATTAACCTAACCTAACCTAACCTAACCTAACCTAACCTAACCTAACCTAACCTAACCAAATCTGTTAAAAAATTAATTACTTGTGGAGTTCCGCAAGGAACTTGTCTTGGGTCTTTATTATTTATTATTTATATTAACAATTTAACAAATATTAAATTAAACGGAAACTTAGTGCTTTTCGCGGACGATACTGCCTTAGTGGTAGATGCAGATAACCCGAAAGATCTATATCGAAAAGCAAATAACGATCTTCTTAAAATTAAAAACTGGTTAATGGAAAATAAATTATCTCTAAATATCTCCAAAACGCAATTTATAGATTTTTCCGAAAAAATAGACAAAAACAGCAATTTAACAATTCATAATTACCATTGTAAAAATACTTTTAATAATCTAAATATTTGTAATTGTCGGAATCTCGAAATTGTTGAGGAATATAAATATTTAGGTGTTATAATTGATCGTAAACTTACTTGGAAAATTCAATTAGAAAAAATAATATCCAAAATTAATAAATCATTACTAGTTTTTAATGTTGCAATAGAATCAAGTTTTAAAAAATCTGTATACTCTGCCTTAGTCCAATCTCATTTACAATATTCTATAACTATTTGGGGAAATCCTTATAATTTAAAACAACTCCAAAATTTACAAAACTCTATTACTTCCAAATTTAACATAGTGGATGTTGCGTCCATGCAACAGCTTTTAGATCACCGATTAAAAAAGAATTTTAGAATTTGGATTATTTAATATTACAATATTTTGAAATATTTACATTTTACTAGAATATTTGTTCATGTGTTGCTTAATATATTATTGTACTATGAACCTTTGTATTATGAACATTTATTGACCTACTTTAATTTTAATTTCTAAGTTTATCAATATTTTTTTAATATTAAATTTATAATTTTATCAATATTTTTTTACAATTATATTATTTGTATATCACACACACTCATTAAATATCCAACGTTATCATTCCGGAAATATCTCCAACAATATTCTTGTGTCGATTCAGAATAATATTTAGCAACAATATTATCGCGTTAATGTAATGTCATTGCATGTATCATCATATATTGTTAAATAAAAAAAAAAATAATAATAATAATAATATTAAATTTTAACACTGAACGTTAATCGTTGTCGATGTCGTATATTGCTGTGTGTATGTATGTATCATCTTTAAATATTATTTTGTTAGTTTTAAATATCAGCGTAACAACGTAACAACATAACAACGTAATAACATGCAATATTTACGTTAGACGTTCGACGTTATGCGTTGGACGTTGGGCGTTGGGTGTTGTTACGTTTACGTTGGATGTTATTTTTGAATTATAAATAAAAAATTAAAAAGATAATTTAAAGATGTTGTGTTACAGTAGAAAATACATTTATATAAAAGTATAAAATATTAACGTATTGGCGTCGACGTAGCATTGTCACAACGTTAGACGTTCGCGTTGACGTTGACGTTGACGTTTACGTTGTTACGTTTACGTTTACGTTGTTACGTTTACGTTGGATGTTATTACGGTATAAAAGTATTAATATATACAAGTATAAAATATTAACGTATTAACATCGACGTAACAGCGTCGAAACGTTAGATATATTACGACCACGTTTTACATTAGTGTTTTGCTTTTATTGTGTATTGAGAATTTTATTTCAATTTGACTTTAATATATACTAAAAAAACAAATTATTCTAAATTTTTGGGATTGGAAATTATACATAAGCAATTTTTCGTTCAGATCTTATTACAACAAAAAACTCAAATTTGTCCGTTGGTCGTTTGATGTAACACTCCTTCCCCCCTACGTCTGTCATGATTTAGCGTCAATTCGCTATTACATGACAAATTTCAGGGAGAGTGCCAGCGATGTGACCAACAACTTTTCAGTTCAGCCGGCGAGTGTGAATTAATTATGATCGTCGATCGTATTTATTAAATATTATGAATTTGTTCTAGAATATCCGATAGACTTCCTACTACGTCACATGTTATCTACGGATGTCCTCAGTAAAAAAAAAAAAACCACATAGATACTTATAATATTCGGTTTGTTGACCTACATATTATTTCTACATAAATTTATTTTAAATATTATTACGATATCAGTATAATGTATAAAAAATTCTGCGCAAAAAAATTATATTTGTTAAAAACATATATATTTATATAAATTGCTTCTACGCAAAAATATATTGTTAAAAACATAATGGGTATATTGAATGTCTTATATATTGAAAACCATTAAAATATTATATTATTATTATGTATGAACAATATCTTCAAATATAATAGTAATACCTATTGTAATATTATAATATAGTAATATTATATCCGATGAGTATCGGAGCGTTTAACATCAAACATTAAATATATATGTTAGTTTTTGAATGTCCATGGGAATGTAAGTGTAATTAACCGAATTTGAATATAATACAACTAATAACGATTTCGAATTATTGCCACTTTCCTATAAAATGGAAAAGATAAAGGCGTGCTGGAGTGTTACTCAATATATCTACTCTATAAATATCCCTCTTTCTTTATTTTGACCGTTTTGCCAGCCCCCCCCCCCCCATCCTTGAAAAAAAAAAGATTTTCCCGAATTTTTTTAACCAATAATTAGCACGCGATTAGCATGAATTGGCACGCCTACGCACGGAATTCGCACGCCCATATTTACCGAGCAATCCCTCTTTCTTTATTTTGACCGTTTTGCCAGCCCCCCCCCCCCCCCCCCATCCTTGAAAAAAAAAGATTTTCCCGAATTTTTTTTAACCAATAAGTACCAAGTCTGCTTATTTTGGCTACTAATATGAATACAATTATTGTATATAATGATAAGATTAAGTTGTAAAAAATTAATTAAAATTATTAATACAAATCAATAATACCTACTTATTGTATGGTTGAATCGATTAGGAATCACTTAGGTATACATTTACTACTTGCCTGTTATACTGGACCCTTTTCGTTTACAACAAAATATAGGATACGACGGGATGAGCCAACTTGTGTACAATCGGGAGGCAGTTGAATAAAAATTATTGAACTTTTTGACTTACAGTTGGGAGGCAACTAGTAGGTACCAGTAGTAGCACCGTACCTAGTCTAGCTTTCGATTACTTTCGTTTGCCTTAATCATTATATTATAGTTTTAACGTATCTTAGATATACGTACAAGGTACAATTCTATATTATATTATTATTTTTTTCATCATTTACAATTCATAACTGATGTATATGACGTAGGTACATTGTCACGTATACCTAAAATATTGTTCATAAAATAAACTTGTAGGTACCTAACATATAGTCTGTCCCCATATTTTTGTAATATGACAGAGTGGCGGTTCTGGCATTAAATTTTTGAGGTGGCTAACATATTTTACCCTTCTAGACCTTTTAGCATGAATCCCCTAGTTCTCAAAACTCAATAATTTTGTTTAAAAACAATTATTTTTCTTTAAGAATCTGTGAGAGGATTGTTTCATTTTCACTATTTCTCATAATTAAACTAGTAAGTTACGATTAAGCATTACTATTTATTGGTATATAATATATAATAATATACAATATAGTATAATGTTATATCTATAATTTAAGCACAACTGAGACTCGTGAACCTATGAAGTATCATTACTGTTTCTAGTTTTGAGTTACAAATAGTATGGTATCTTTTATTATTTAAAATAAAAAACACAGTATATTAGTATCTGTTATTATACAATTGCAATTGATAATAACTTATTTAGTGTGACGTGCAATAAAATAGGGATTAACTATAAACCACGAACTAAGATATATCTTAGTTAGTGCTATAAACAAAACCTACTATCTAAAGATTAATTATTTGTATATGCTGAATGCCTAATCTGGCACTGCCTCGTGCCTCTCTTGCCTCCCTGGGAAACACGCCACTGAATTGCATACCTATTCGGTCAAACTTAATATTATTTGGTATTATAATTGAATATTACAACTGTGTACACAATATTTTAAATGGTATAACTACTATCGTATTACCTATTTTTGACACGCACAACATCATAATATGTAGTATTGAGTTCAATCTTCAAATAATAATTAAGAAAAATTTTATGTATACGAATTTAAAAATTGAACAAGCGGTGCTGCGTTGTGGGATTTCCTTTTAGGCGGGACACAGAAACCGAGAATCATCGCGAACAGACGTGCTCACATACACGATTCGCGCCGAGGAACACCGATCACACAGCGTGTGTATAGTACCGCACATTGCTCCACGCCGCCGTTGAATCCCCCATTAAAACGCAAACGAATATTATTCCAGACAATTCTATTTTTATAATTATTCCTATTTTTGTATTGAATTATTTTGGTATTTACTACAACTGTATGGTAGATACTAGATTTTCGTCATTTCTCATTTTAAATTTGATTTGATGGGACTGTTGTTGTAGTATTTGAATGTGTTTTATTAATTATTTCAATATTATAAAGCAAAACATTTATTAAGACTATCTTAAATGGCTGAACAAAAATGAGTTATTAAACCGTCATTGGTTATCGATGCTGTAATTTTCTATAAAGAATCAGTAATTATTACCAACGAAAATGGTGAAAAAAGTAAGTTAAGAAAGATTATTACATTTTTAATTAGAATTATCGTAATATTGTTAGGTATATCGTAACAAATATTTAAATATGTAGGTACTACAGTGGTTTTCCATTGTGGTTTCAAAAACATGAAATATTATAATATTCGCCCACTAAAACAATTGTATTGTTGTGTGAGGCATTAAGTGTTTTTAAGGATTTATATTTTTAATTTAGAAGTTGCTGTTGCTACTGACAGAGTATGGTCTGATATCAGCTCAAAGCTTGATAATCGAATGTCAGCTAGTGCTATCCATACATTTGTGTATAAAGGTAGACATGGGATTAAGGAACAACTAGGATTTCTACCACTGAAAACATTTCCTGTTTCTACAAATATTATTGATGAAAATCAATTGTCAAACGGATCGGGTACGTAATTTTTATTTATGGTATTTAGAATTCGAAATATTGAGGCTGACTATATATTATTATGAGAGTGTACCAGTTATAGGTATAATGGATGTGTGTATTATAATTTATACTATACAAATTATATGTTTCATAATTATCAGCATACTTAGGTATTAAGTAGGTACATTTATGAAATAATTGTTTTGTTATCATTTATGATATTATTAATTATAAAGCCATAGAGGTGACTTGTGAAATCCAAACACCGTAATCGATAAAAGACGTAGGTACATTGACAAGGTATTGTTTTTATTTTGGTTTTTCTACGGGACGTGCGTCTAATAAGGTAGGTATATAATTATAATATAAAAACAAAAACTATGAAGTACGTCATAGACGAGTGTATATGAATACAGATCATACATACAAGACACTATAGACTATAGTCTACAATAGCCTAATAGGTATGGAAATTTTTATTTTTATAATACCATTTTATCATAATGGAAAATAATATCATCTCAATTTTTTGTGAACCAAATCAACAACTGCATACGAAATACGATTCACTGCCTGTAAGCATATTAAGACGTAAGTATATTTAAAATTATTTTAGAGGTCGTTGTTAGAGCGCATTACACACTAGGCGATTCGAACGCACGTGTCGACGTTTTTTAAACTTTGCGATTAATCGCTCAAAATAATATTGCCGGGATGTATTTATATTTCATATTGACAAAATACCCGACTGTTCTGTCGCGTTCGCGTTTAATCGCATTCGTTTAATTTTGAGCAATTGATCGTGCGAACGCTCTAAAATTAAACCATCTATTTCCAATATTATTATTATATTATTCAACACTTGGCGTTTAAACGTCACATTTATCTTATAATAGTTTTAAGATCATGACGTCTTTAAAAACGTCGACTCGTGCGTTCGAATCACCTATTGAGTAGTGTGTATGCACTCTAATAAAAAATATTTTGGCTATGTACCTACTAATTTATACTTCAGTGTCTTGTTCAATGAGAAAGTGAATCTAGTTGGTGAATTGGTGTAACTTAGAAACAACTGGCCGTAGATATATTATATTTTCACTGAATGTTTTTTTTTTAACTTAACTTTAACTTTTTAACTCGTTAATAACCAGCCTTGTACCTAAGTGACACTGAATTTGTGGATGCCTTTTATAAACACTGTTCTACATTTATTGGTATAAATAGTTAATTTTTAATAACAAACAAAAATAAATATACCTATATAGGTTACATATATATATTTTAAAATTAAATTTTTTAATTTTTAATTTATTTATTTATTTACCAAACCAAAAAAATAATTTTTGCAGGACATTGATAGTCGACTCCTCTTGGTGTCCTCTAGGCTCTAGGTAATATGGTCATGAAGTTAGCCCCCCCCCCCCACTTGGTCGGATTCACTTCAAACTACCGCCAATATTTAGCAAATTAATTGAAAATAATTGCAAATTGGTTATAAAAATTCTCAAACCAAAATTGGAATTTTGGCGAATTTTTTAAAAAAATCGATAAATGTCCATTTTTTATAAAGTACGATTTTTTTTTTTATTAATTTTCCTTGATATACAGAGTTTTATTCATTTTTATCCAACAGATACATTTTTTTAAACTAGATTTATTATTTCAATAGATACTTCGAGTGAATGTAGCAGTAGTGATGGATTTTTGCCCAAAAAAAAAAATTGTTTTTACATTTTCTCCGGATGAATGGAAACAAATCCAGCCTCATCAAGTATTTTACAAATTAAATGATAAATTGCGGAATTTACAAAACACAAGATCATATAACGCTTTACCTAAAAACATTTGGACACCCATACTTGCAGAACATTTTTGGATCCATACACATTTGCCATGCTGTTTATCTTTTCGTAGGGCCAAAGTTTATCCTACTGGATCAACTTACATTGTCGTAATTGGACGATGCACAATTTGTAATTCGCAGTTTAAAGGAATAGTTGAAGATAAACCACCTGCAGGAAACACTAGGTATAGTTAATTTAAAATAGATTTAAAAGTCTAAAATATTTTTGATAAATTAGTATTTTATTTAGTAATTAGAAGGGTTAGGTTCTAGTATCTTTGGTACAGGAATGCCGGTTGGGACAGCTAATAGTTAATATCTTTTTTACATTTTAATTAATAAATCTCCTTTGTCTTTTTGTTTACATATTTGGTGGTGTTTTTTTATAATTTATAATGCCTTAAAATCTGAACCCTAGTAATTATTAATATTTTATTACTAGTAGAGTGCTTATGAATTGCACATATATTGGGAATTTCTATGAAGAACATACATCTATTAAAAAACGTCGCATAATAGGACCAGCGAAAACAGCAGCCTTGACATCAATTTTAAACGAAGAATTGTCGTGCGAAACATTTAGAGAAAGAGAAGCTGGACGGTTAATGAAAATAGGTATGTAGCATTAATTTTAATATAAATCAAAACCTATGCAGATACACGACGTGTGTGAAGTTGGCCACCCCCCCCCCCCCCCCTTGTCCAATTTTCTCTAAACCTCCACCATTATTTTGAAAACATTTGAAAACCAGTTTTCAGAATTTGTAAACTATTATTTACACCGTAAAAAGCTTTTTTGAGTGAGCAGGGCCAAATTCACGCAGCCCCCCCCCCCCCCCCCCCCCTATGTTGAGCGACCAACCTTCAGCCATATTTTGAAAATAATTTGGAAACATTTCAAAACTAGTTTTCAGAATTTGAAAAATATTATTTTCACGGCAAGATTTTTGGAGTATGGGAGGGGGAAATTCATGAAGACTACCTCGCCTATATTGTCCGATCAACTTTGATAACCACTGTGTGACGGGGAGTATAAGACCATTCCCTCGGGGGTTGTTACACCTTCAGCCATTTATCGCGAGGGCGGCTCCTTCACACCTTTGGATGACGCGGTCACGTCCCTCCGACGGTTTACGTCAGGGCGCCCTGGTACGAAGTAGATCGGTGGGTCTCGTTGATCCGCGTCGGCGAGCGCTGGATTCGACCCAGTCAAATAGCTCCCCTTCTACTAAGGCGCTACTCCCGACAGTCCCCGCGAGGCCATCCACACAACGCGCGGCTGGCGAGCGCGAGCACGCGAGGTACACGCGCGCGTCGGCCGGACGCATGCCACAAAGCTCGACGGCAGCAAATTGTGCTTGTTTAACGACAAACTCCGTTTGCCGGCCCCGACGGGCTGGTGCGTTCAAGGTTTTGCCGTTGGCAGCACCGTGCTGTCGAGGTTGGTTCCAGTGCACAGCGTCGAGTCCTCCCTCTAAAGCAGGGTCATTTGCGATCGGTTGACTGAATCCAGATCACCGCCTCTCCGCGGCCGGGTCACAGGTACGCCTTCCCATTCACTCGGTTTGATCTCTCCCGCCAGGGACACATCTTTGCACTTAGCTGATGATGAACCATCTATCGGTCAAGGTACTCATAAGGGATGTTCGGAGAAGTAATCACCCGACGCGTCGCCTTAAGCGTATAGGAGTTAGCGACGGCCTTCTGTGATTCTCATCTCACGCACTTCAAGCGAGACGTTCGTCAGAGACGCCGTGATTGGATCTCGTGTCACCGGTTGATTCACATAATCAACCGTAAATGGGACGGTGGCTCGGTGTTAGCAAACTTTTCAAAGTCAGTATCCATCCGCCGGCGACTTGGACGCCCCGGCCTTCGGCAAGCGCCGCGGTCTGTCAACCCCGCGACGCCCAGCGAAACTCACAGGCCTCACCTCCTTGGCTGTGGTTTCGCTAGATATTGTCCGATCAACTCTAAACTTTCAACAATATTTGAATAAAAAAATCTGTATTTAATAAAAATATTTATTTTCATTTAGATTTGTTATTTTAAATTATTTTTTTTTTTTATTAAAATTAGAGATTTCTATATTAAATATAGATTTTTTATCAAATTTTGCTTTTTAATCAAAAATAGATTTTTCAACAAATATAGATTTTTATCAAATATTGATTTTTTATTCAATATAGGATTTTTATGAAAAAAATCAGATTTTTTAATTGAATTTTGATTTTTTTACAAATATATATTTTATTTTATTTAGATTATTAATCAAATAAAGATTATTTATAAAATATAGATTTTTGAATGAATACAATTTTTTTGATCAAATAAGGATTTTTTTTTATTCACTAGATTTTTTTTATGAAATATAGATTTTAAATTAGTTAAACTTTTTTTTATTTACAGAATTTCAGTGAAAAACCCAAATTGAATAAAAAATCTAAAATCAATAGAAAATCAATTTATAAAACATTATTTAATATAAATTTTAAGTAGAAAAAAACTCTATAATTGATCTAAATTTTATAAGTCTATATTCAATAAAAAATATTCATTGAATAAAACAAATTTAAATGTAAATAAAATAAGAAATTTGTTTTTTTATAAAAATCTATATTTAATAAAAAAAAACTGTTAGGTTTAGAGTTGATCGGACAAGATAGGACTGGGCTCATGGATTTGCCCCCTCCCCTTACTCAAAAAAGTATCTTGCAATAAAAATAATAGTTTTCAAATTCTGGGAACTGGTTTTCAAATTTTTTAAATTATTTTCAAAATAATGGTGGAGGTTTGGATAAAATTGGACTATGTGGGAGGGCCAACTTCACAAACGTGGATACACGTATTAGAACTTTCGTACAGAAATGTGTGAATCATAGAATAGAACCACAGGATGCTTAGAAATATATATTATGTTATTTATTATATTATATAATTCATACAAATTCCTTTCAACCCTACAATGCATGATTTTTTTTTTTTATATAATCATTCACTTTAAGGGAACATTTTTATAATTTTGAAATCAAAAATATTAGATAATGCAATAATTATAAGTCATAAATACACGTTATTAATTTAATTTTGTTTATTAAAAAAAAAAAAAAAATTAAATTAGGAAACCCAGAACCTTCAATTATTCCAACTGGAGGAGCATTGAGAATTATCAAACATCGCCAGCGCCAAAAAAAATAAAAGGCATCCAGAAACATTAACGGCATTAGCAATTATGAAAACCGAGGAAGATTTTAAATATGTATTGAATGATATGGGAGGTAATCCGTTTTTTTTTGCATTATCACTGTGGTGAGCAAATACATTTATACCAAGGGTATTGTCGTCAGAATAAATATCCTAAACTAATTGTTGATGCAACTGGGAGTGTTGTGAAAAACTTTAAAAAATTTGGTACTGTCAAAACAAAAAATATCTTTTTATATGAAGGCTTGGTCTATGATCCCGAAAAAATGCATAGTTTTACTGTTACCAACATGCTGAGTGAGCGGCACAGTAACATTGCAATTTTCAATTGGCTGGCCAATTGGGTGAGTAGTGATGTTCCACGTCCGAAAGAAACCATCTGTGATCAGTCATTGGCATTATTATCGGCAATTGTACAATGCTTCACACAATATTCCTCTTTACAAGAATATATAAATATATGTTCTGATTTAGTGTTGGGAGATCTCTTTAGTAACTCACACTAGCTCCCTAAATGCTTCGTAAGGACAGATGTTGCGCATTTTATAAAGGTAGCCAGTAAGTGGATACCTCTTAAAACCGTTCCCAGAAGAGTCAGAGAAGTTATCTTGCGAACAATCGGGCTACTCGTTAAGTGTCAATCCATTAATAATATGTATGCATTACTGTTATCTTTATTTTGTTCTAATTAATGAGACTGATGGAAATGATGTACACGGTGGAGATACAACAGAGTGTGAAAAACACAAGCAGCATCTTATAAGAGCAACTTCCTCAAGGTTTTTAGAATTTGAAGAACAATTTAATGCAATTATAGCCGCTGTAGAAACAGAAGATGAGGCTCGTCAATTAATTGAAGAAGAATTTGATCTCCAATTTTCTGGACTAGATGATTACAATAATCCTTTTCGATCATGGGCGCAAGAGATATATGAAAAGAGTAAACTAACTATAAAAGAAGGAACTGGCATTAATCCAATGTATTTGCCCTCTCTAGTTCCATTAATTATTAAATGTGTTAAGCTGTTGCCCCTTTGGTCTGGATTGATGATACCAGTATTTGGTTACGGAAGTGAAACTGCCAGTTCTGCAGCGGTCGAATCCAGCTTTAACAAGATTAAAAATACTACATTCAAACATATATCGTTACCTACTGATTTGGAAATTTTTTTAGAGCACCATATCGCCTTTCTTCGTGGATCTTCATTGTTACGTTCATGTCAACAACCTATTTCTTCATTAGATCGAATAGATGAAACTGTTATACCAAATGAACCGTACCAAATATATGACATTCACGAAGCAGATGAATCAAACCATACAGGTGATGATATACAACATATGGATCAATTAAATCATACAGGTGATGATATACAACATATGGATCAATTAATCCATGAAGACGACTTGAATCACACAGATGACTTAAACCTTATGTGTTCGTTTAATGTCCATAATAATACAGAAGGATCAAATATTTTAACTGAAGAGGACATATCTATAGAAAGTTGGAGAAGGCGACCAAAAACCTTACAAAAATCCCGCTCCTATCTTTATCCAAATTCAACACTACAACATTTACGGATGAATAATTCAAAAAACCTCCGGTCACTACCAGTTATAAAAAATGGCTCACGTGCAGATGAGCTTAAAAGTTGCATGGTTCAAAATATAGGTAGAGTTATACTTAATAATACTTGTGCCTTTGACACCATAGCATCAATACTAATGGTAAGCTACAGTGATAGTATTGAATACTGTAGTAAAGTGGATTTGAGTACCAATGTATTTCTCACATTTGTTGCTGGGTTAGTTAAAGATGGAGTTACAGCTAAGACATACTCCACAAGAGCAGAAATAATGGTAATTTTTAAAAATAATTTCTACTTATAAAATATGTACATATACTATATAGGTACTTACTATAAATAATATTAAACTGTCTAATAATATTTATTTATTTATTTATACTTTAAAAAACTTTACAGCACACTCATTAAAAAAATTCTTGTTTTAAATAATTTTAGATGAAACATTTACAACCATATCTGGAATTATTATCTTATGGTATAACATTAGCTATGTGTGATATAACAGCCGGACATATACTGAAATCTCTGTTATGTGATTTTCCTACTGCATTGGATACAGTTTTATGTAGTGTTGAACATTGTGAAAGAAGTGTAATAACTCCAACACCAATTACAGTATTAATGTACAACACAAACAATACCAAATTAGATGGTTTACAAAAGTTCATAGATATAAGGCCTGAGTACTGAAATCTCAAAGTGTGGATATGTGACAAATCATATAAATCCGTGTAATGGGCAGAAAACTACTACAGTCAAGGGATCAAATATGCATTTATTTATTGAAATATTGAATTGGCAAGGTAAGATTTGATAAAACATAGAAAGGCCTAACGGGTTAAAATTTGAACTATTTTTACTGAGTAATATAAATTTTTTTTTTTTAATTGCATTAACAGTAATGAGTCAATGTTTTTCAATTATTTATAGTAATTTTTGAGTTAATTAATTGAAATATAGCGTTAAAGTAATTATTTTCTTAACTTAAAATATTTTTATTAAATATAGATTTTATTAATCAACTAGGCGTTTTTATTTTATTTAGATTATTTTCATTAATTCAATATATTTTGTTCAAATTCATTTTTTTTATAAAATTTAGGTTTTTCACGACTACGGTTTTTTTATTTAAATCAGATATTTTATTCAAATTACATTTTTTATCTGAAATAAATTCTTTAAAATTGGCTTTTTATTCATATTAGATTTTATATTGAAATTAAATTTTTTTATTCAAATTAGATATTATTATTTATTCAGTATTTTTATATTCATATAAGATATTTTATCAAATTTAATTTTTAATTTATTAAGTATTTATTACGTATAGTTTCTATTTAAAATATTAAAAATAGATATTTGTTTTGGGTTACAATTTTTTCTAGTATTAAAAAAATATAATTTGAATTAAAATTATCTAATATGAATACAAAAATATTAAATAAATAATGAAATCTAATTTAAATAAAACAAGTAAATTAATTACAAAAATGTATTTTGAATAAAAAATCTTATTTGAATAAAACTGTAATATGAATAAAAAATCAGTAGATTTTATAAAAAAAATTAATTCGACTTAAGAAAATATCCAGTTAAATTTTTTTATTCAACTAGGATTTATTTATTTGAATTATATACTTTATATTAATTAATGATTTTTTTTTCATATTGTATTTTTATTGAATTAGATTTTTTAAACATTTCTATTTATTCATATAAGATTTTTTATTGATATCACAGTTTTTATTTAAATAAGATTTTTGTTTTCAAATTTCATTTTTTATTTAAATAACATTTTTTACTAAATTTATTTTATTTCATTTAATTATATTTAAATGTATAATTGTATGTTGTTGAGTTAAAAAGTAGGGGCAATGTTGAAGTATTAGATCAGTAGGTTTCTATAACTGTTCACTGCTAAAGCAGAAATTGAAGTCTGCGCACCTATATGGTATAAAGTATTCTTTATAAGATGTACACTCACAGTTTCTGAAAGTAAAATATAATTTCGGACTAACCATAAATGCATTTAGAATTTTGGAAACAAAACATTGTATGTATGTACTATGTAGTGTCTATGTAGGCTTATGTGACTAAAGTGTACATAAAAATTAATCTTAATTCCTAATCACTTACAATTACAATATTATTATTAATTAAAATATAAAAGTTTCTTACTCCTAATTTTGGATATATTTATGCAAGGCTGGGCATTAACGAGTTAAAAGTTAAAATTAAGTTAAAACGATAAGTTCATTTTAATTAAGTTAATAAACTCGTTAATTTTTTTTTTTAAATAACTTTTATGTTACTTTTTTTCAAGATTAACGTCTTAACTTCAAGTTAATTTTATTTCAAAAGTATCTAAATTAAGTTAATTTTCGTCCGAAGAATAATGCAAATGTTTTAATGGGTTTTTATTTGATGCATCATTTTAAATTTCCCCAGTAATTTTCTTGAGCGTAAAGAAAAACTATCTAATAAACCATATTATGTTTCTGTAATTTTTTATTTTTAGAAATTAGCAAATTTTAACTTTACAATAAGTTAAGTTACTTTTTTTTCAAAGTTAACTTTTAACTTTACGAGTTAACGAAAAAAAAGACGAGTAACTTATAACTTAAATTAACTTTATTATTTTTAAATAACTTAACTTAACGAGTTAAAAAAAATCGTTAACTTGCCCAGCCTATTGTATTTACGTTCCTATCTACATTAATACAGGTTTGAATACATGATTTAAAATAGTTTAAAAAATGCATGGTCTTTACCAAGGTTGAAAAAGGTATAATTATAATAGGTATACATGTTTTTTTTATATTTAACTTGAATATTTTTAACCTGACCTGCCCGACTTTCCAAAAAAGTATAAACTTAAAATAGAGATATGCAAAATAATCAAAATTATGATTAATAAAATATTATGAAACATTAAAATATGATTTTAGGAGAAAATGTTAATGAATATAGTACGGAGGCTCTTCCTCAACTAGAAATTCAACTGAAAAATATTCCTGAGGTTCTACAATATTCGGGAAAAAGTTTTGAACTGAGAGGAGTCTGCAGCTATCTGTATACAGTATATTCGACTTAGATCATCAATAGGTCACTATTATGCGTTGTGTAAACGTGGACCCCACAACTGGGAAATCTACGACGATCTACTAAAAAAAACAAAGTCAGTCAAAGAAACAACCAAAGTTCCTTGTGAAATTCTAATTTTTACAATATAAATTTAAATATAAAAAAAAATTTTTTTTTTTGTTATAAAAAGTTAAATAAATAAAAAATAAAACAAATTTTATCTTATATTATTTTATCTTATCTTGTGTTTCTATGTTTTAGCCTTTAGGTATACTTGACAAAGTACCTACGTCATATACATTAGTTATTTTATGTTTATTTGTTCTTCAAGAAGATAATGGCCCCACTGAACATGTAGTTATGAACTGTAATTGATGTATAAAATAATAATATAATATAGAATTGTACCTTGTACGTATATCTAAGATACGTTAAAACTATAATATAATGATTAAGGCAAACGAAAGTAATCGAAAGCTAGACTAGGTACGGTGCTACTACTGGTACCTACTAGTTGCCTCCCAACTGTAAGTCAAAAAGTTCAATAATTTTTATTCAACTGCCTCCCGATTGTACACAAGTTGGCTCATCCCGTCGTATCCTATATTTTGTTGTAAACTAAAAGGGTCCAGTATAACAGGCAAGTAGTAAATGTATACCTAAGTGATTCCTAATCGATTCAACCATACAATAAGTAGGTATTATTGATTTGTATTAATAATTTTAATTAATTTTTTACAACTTAATCTTATCATTATATAAAATAACTGTATTCATATTAGTAGCCAAAATAAGCAGACTTGGTACTTATTGGTTAAAAAAAATTCGGGAAAATCTTTTTTTTTCAAGGATGGGGGGGGGGGGGCTGGCGAAACGGTCAAAATAAAGAAAGAGGGATTGCTCGGTAAATATTGGCGTGCGAATTCCGTGCGTAGGCGTGCCAATTCATGCTAATCGCGTGCTAATTATTGGTTAAAAAAATTCGGGAAAATCTTTTTTTTTCAAGGATGGGAGGGGGGGTCTGGCGAAACGTTTCAACAGCCCCCCAAAGTTTATTGATTATTTCTCATTAAATAGTGCCATGCAAATTATGATAATAGTCTTGCCAATACATGCTAATTGCATGCTAATTTTTAGTGAAAAAAAAATCCGAGATTTCAATATTGGGGGGGGGGGGAGGCTGGTGAAATGGACTTTTAAATTACTCCCGGGAATATCTAAAAGTGTCTTAAGTTTTTCCATTTTTATTTGTTTATTTATTTATTTAATTATATAAAACAAATTGTCTTTATGTAATAGTATTGAGCGGTACATGGGTTGGAATATTCGTCTTCAATTTTTAAAAATATTTAAATTTTACTAATTGTATAATAAGTTTATTTTTCAGCTACAAACAATTTAAACAGAATCCGGCATCCGACGAACAGAACTGCGAAATATACGAGATAATTCTTGCAATAAAATTCTATAAAATTTCAATTTTAATAATGTAACATTATTAGAATTATCGTATAGTTATATAATATAAGACAGTAAATAAAATAATATATATTTTCTATTAATTTGAACAGAAAACTCTTAACTCCTTATTCTTACTTGGTGTAATCTTAAACAAATCTAATTGAATTTTTATTTTTCTGTTAAAATCTATTTGTGAATTTTCCATTGATTTTTTCATCTAATAATTCGATATGTAAAGATGTTCCGTATTTTCAATAGCAAATATATACCTATTTTTTCCGCGATATTTTGTCATAGCAATGGCTCTTATTGTTAATTGTGTATTTTCCCCAATTGTCTCTAAATGTATGCAATCTTTTACCAAAGGTATTTTACCAATAAAATCTTGTTTGAATCTAAATTTTCTATTGTATCTTGGTTGTATAAGAGCTTTACCTTTATCTCCCCAAATTTCTTTATCAACATGTAAATCACAAATAGAAGGAAAACGATTTCCGTTATAGCTAGTTTTACTACACTATAGCTTTCAAGTTTTCCAACAATTCTGATTTCGAAGGTCAACTGGCAACATTTATGGTATTTTTTTCTACAACTCAAGCACTTTCAAACAGCTCAACAACTCGACCTCTAAAATTATGGCATTAGTTCAACAACTCAACAGGAATCAACATCTCAACAGAAACAAAATCTTTATTTTTTATTTTAAAAACTGTATAACTTTAAAATCCTAAGGCAAAATTGTGTATAAGTAATGTTTTAAAAACTGTATAACTTTTAAAAATCTAAAGGCAAAATTGTGTACAAATAATATTGTTTATAAGGTAGTTGAAACTAGGTAGTTGAAAGTATGGCTCGACTTTTTTCTTACCTATCTAACATAAGTTTTGCGAAAAAATATTTTAATTATTAATGACATAAGTTTTGAGAAAAAATATTTTGGGGGAATTTTGCAAAAAATATTTCAATTATTATTGCAATTAGATTTTCTGATCTTTTTGCACATTGTTTTCTTTGTGATATTTTATTGTTATATAAGGCACTGCGCCAGGACCGGTATATATATATACTACTTATAGGCATACTCATATATTACTTACACAGTAAGCACACACTTGTACACTTGTATTCTTGTATACCTATATCGTTACATATTTGATATTCTTATATATTTAAACAGTATTCATGCTTACATACATACATACATATAGACTCGAACGATTATTTCAAATAATAATTTACATAAAATATTTTCGGTATATATATATTTATTCAATACCTGGATTCTTTAATATATATTAATTATTATATATTTACAGTAGATAGGTACATGAAATATATCACAACGTGCATACTGATACAACGATATCCAATATACAACAATTAAATGCAATATAGTACCTGATCATATATTATAATTTACTCATTTTTTCGTTAAATACGTAGGTAGAATTTATGCTGAAATCTAAAAATATACTCAACAATGTGAATATACGTTAAAATCTACTGATTTTGATAAAAAAAAAAAACATAGCTGTCTGTCCTAAAATGCATATCCCGTGCGCCGTCCAGATTTTTTACGAAAAGGTAATTACAACAAAATTCGTTAAACTCTCTTTCGACAATAGACTGATTATTATTAAAATACTATTAACCTTTTTAACGTCGTGACCACCAAAATAGGTGAAAAATAAAAAATTATACCCCCCCCCCCCCCGCAAGAGTGTGACACCCAGGTTGAGAAACGCGGATATAAGGTGTATATAATGTATTTCAGATTTCTAATAATTGACAACACTCAATTTTATTTAAAAAGACACAATTTACTTACCAAATATTGTACATTCGTATATTCATGATAACTGATTAATCATATTATATTGTTAACTGACTAAAATCTTACAAGACGTATATTATGTCAGCCATAAGCCATAATACCTTAAGGTACTTACATATTTTTTTCAAAAAATTGACAAACCACAATAATAACTTTAATATTTTTTCTATTAAACTAATATAATATTCTTTTAAAAAAATCGATTATCTAACTTCTGCAGATGTTAGTTATGTAGATTTTATATTTCTATATGAGCGAGGCTAGACATTAATGAGTTAAGAATAATTGAAATCAAGTCAAAACGTTAAGTTAATATTGCGGTATCACCTGCGTGTTTAGAGACACACGATAAAACCTAGGTTAAAATCTACACACCTTTATGAGCTATTAATGACACTCTCTAGAATACATTTAGATATATTGTGATTCAGTATATGATATCCAACGCTATATTAGCTGTGACCGAATTATATAATGCGGCGGGTTGAATCGCAATCAAACTGCAATGTGACACCTCCGTTTGAATGTGGGCGCGTATGTACCTGCAGTTGTAATTTATATATTTTTATAATAACTATAATACTATACTATATAATGTTTATATTAATAATATCGATTAAACGTTAATCGCCTTTCGGTATGAAAGAACAAACAACAACCGAATGGAAATCCACCACACTAACCAGCAAAATCAAAGGTGTAATATGTTCGATTTTGTTCGCTCCGAGCTCAATTGTATTATTTTAATAAGATAATTTAAAGATACATTTGTATTTTTTATACATCCATTAAAGTAAGGTAAAATATATTATTGATGATATCTACACGGATATCAACGTCTCGCGTTATACGATACATAATTGGGCACTGGTTAGTATAATTATTAATATATAATATTCATTATTCACTATAATGAATATTGTATATTATAATATAGTATAATAATATCGTGGCATCATTCTTTTTAAGAAAATACAGACAGCGATTCATGCAGTTATTATAAATCGTTGATATTGGATCTATTACTATTCAACTTTAACTAAAGTAATTAGCTATCTGTCGTAATTAAATATTTAATATTCATACAACAATTGTTATTAATTTATTATGTAGGTACCTAAGTACACTTTTTTTTCTTTTTTTAATCGTCATAATAATATAAATTTTAATGTCAGGTAATCGTAAAATTAATGCGAAGCTAATACTAAGTGGAATAATCCATTATATTGAATAGACATGCTAATTATTAGTTATCTTACTATATAATATTGTGTATGATAATTATAAAATTGTTACACACCGATTGCATCCCTCCGAGTGGTATATATTCCGGTGCATAGTCGTTATAATATTAATTTACTAAAAGCGTTTGTTTATTGTTTTAATTATTTTATTGTTATTTGTTTTTGAGTTATCTGCAAAATGTTGCAACATATCCCTTATAGTTCGATTTACATCACTGCAATTTATTATTGATTTCATTGAATGATATTTTGAATTAATGTATTAAGTATAAAATGTATTTATGTGATCCTGTTTTAAACTATGCAGTACTGAACTGCATATAGTAATGATGCATGCATACATGTCCCCTCTCCATTCTAAAAAAAACTTAATTAAATGACGATTATTAACTAATATAGAGCATAGTTAAATAGGTAATAAGTTAATTAGGGTTATGAATTTAATGTATTTGCATGTTTTTTTTTTGCTACACTGTATAATAAAACGGATTCGGCCAAAATTTAATTTGACTTATTTATAGTTCAAATACCAAATCTTGTATACGACAAAGATCAAGACTAGTCATGTCCAAAAAAATCATATACTCATAATATCAGTCATATCAATGAGTAACAATACTTATATTTAAATTAAAACTAATAAAATATTATACTGGAGAAAATAAAAATAAAAGTTACATTTTTATGTTTTTCTGCATATCTTTGAAATATTAGAGCATATTTTCATGCATATTTTGTCAGTTTTTAGTGCATATATGCATGCATATTTAATAGTTTTAAGTGCATTAAATTCATAGCCTTATTAATAACTAATAAATAAAAATTTAAATAAAATCGCAAAAAAATATGTGGATTTTATAGCTATGTTTATTTTGTTGTAAATAAATATATATGTTTTTTCAATGATTAAGAAAGCAAAAAGTGTTTTCCCACATAACGATGACACATAGAAATGATTTTAAGTTATAACGGAAATTGTATGGAACTGAACTCATGTTAGCAGTACAATAATGCACTCATTACTCCGCCTTCGTTAAGAAAATGTATAAACGAACCAACAATATATAGGTAACACGATGAAAGTATCTAATGAGTAATTATGAGGGCCCAAATTTTAATTCAATGTGCATCTTTTATTGGTAATTTTAGACACTGATTTCCAGATTCCAGTAGTTTGTTTCATAAAACAGATACTTCAACGGTGAAACTTTTATTTTGCAGTTTGTTGCATATTTGGATGTTTTTTCATTTATTGACCAATTTATAGATTTTTTTGGTTATTTTGTTAGTTTTAATGCATATTTGTACATTATACGATTTACTACTTTATTTAATTGTTTTTCTTGATGGTTAGTTTTGTAGTAAGCAAGCTACTACTTAATAGTAAAACAAATCCCACGGGTACATAATCATACTATACTATAATTTAGATACTGTAATTCGGCATATATCGGATAATAGAAACGGAAATAAGGGTTCCTTCTGTTTATTAAATAATATTACATTTTAATGTCTTGTTTGAGAAACGGATATTAGGAACTCATTGAACCATATAATTGCTCTGTATACCACAATGTTCAAAATATAAAAATATGAAACAGTAGAATGATTATTTTGATTACAACACTGTACGCAACGATAGTCATTATAAAAAATATTAAAATTATATTAAAAATGATTATATCAAATCGAATACACAGAATTATACTGGAAGTCATAAAATGCGTGGGCCGGAACGATGGTCACACACATCACATCCGTGAGTCGAGATACAGTAGCTATAGGCAAGGGGTACGGGGAACTTCATATATAAGGGAGCCCGAATCGGCCTGTTTTCAGACGTGTACTACCACCCATTAGTGCAAGCACCTTCACGCCACTCTGTACGAGCATATTTTGGACTTAGAAAAATTATCAACAATATAATAAAATTCACAATAAAACAACAACTGTCTTTTATTTATTATCAACCACGACTACAACATCAAACAAATTGTCTGCGACCTGCAACTATAATATCTCGGCAGCCACTTATCTACTATTAGAACTACGATAGTAGGTACCAAGTTACCGAGAACATTACAGTTTAATAGTTTTTCGGATTTTTCCATACAAATTGTCAATTGTTCTACTATGATACATCACCATATCAATTGATCAAATTAATTAATCAAATTTTCATCAAATTTCGGTTTTTTTTCTAATAAATGTTTTCTAAATTATTTTAAATTTATTGTAAAATATAAATTAGGTATGTACCTGATAAAACATTTAAATAGTATATTGTGTAGTAACAGTGGGATGTCGCGGGCGACGTGTGCCGCATTTCGCCCAAGACTGAAATTTCCTTTCCACACTAGCTACACATATTATTTTTTGTCACACTTTTTGATCGCGCCATTACGGAAAAGGTAATTCAGGCTGGGATCCATGCAACAACCAGACTATTCTACAAAAACAATAGGTATTTCATGAATGAAACGACTTGGTTTTATTTTATTTTAAGCGTCATTTTAAGCGTCGATTTCCACTTTACCACCAGCTGGACGGGAAAAGGTCACTTTCCAACGCTTCAACCGTCATCAAAAACTAAACTTTCGGTGCAGGCGTGACAAAAAAATAATTTAATATGTAAATTTTTAAGAGCATTATTAAGGTAAAACACATTTTAAGCAAATTTTTTGAGCATTTTATTGCAGTTTTTAGAATATTTAAATCCAGGCCCTAGTTATTACTGAAAGAATGACTTACATGACTATATATGAATTTAAAAAAAAAATTAATATTTTTAAATCGGTTTAAGAGAACCCTGTTACGCATTGTAAAATATAATTCATTGACCCGTATAAATATTATGTAATTTTGAAGTGCTTATCCATTAAATTTAATTTTTAATAATCATAAAAATGTATAAATCAAATAGTTATATATATATAGGTACAAAATCATTATTATACTTTGATATAAGCAAATGAGAATTGTTTGAATTTGTACTGATATTTTTTTTGCGCAAATTGACTAAATTTTTTGGGGGGACTCAAGCCCTCCTCCCTATAGGCCTATTGCTTAGTACCACAGAATATAAAATTAGTACTAATTACTAGATTTTGAACTGGGAGGATTTGACCGACATTTGGGGAGACTAAGTCCCTCCAAGCCCCCCTCCCAACATTGTGCCAATGCCTAAAACTTAAACAGTTTATAAATTCATAATTAAATTCAATTCAATCTCATTTGTGATTATAAGTGAGGAATATATTGGTTTTATAATGGTGTTTATTTTTTTTTTTTATCCTGTATAAAAAATTTCTACCAGGAGTGCTTTGATTTCAACATATAGTTTTTATTTTTTAGAAAATTGGATCAAGATGGTACTTTAAATAGGTCATTTTACGATTTTCTCAATAGTTATTTAATGCCACGAGAAAAACCATTGACATATTATGAATCCTCTAAAAATTGGATATTAATTTCTATTACTTTGTCTATCACCATAGAAACGAATAAAATATTATAATACTATTGTTCGGTGCCGACTCCGGCGGTGACAATATTTATTTTTGTCGTGGGTCTACGCCGATAAGGCGTAGAATCTGCTAGAAGACCCCACCCCCCGCCGCCGTATAGTGCAAACCGGCTTCCCGTCCGGCCGCCTCCAACAGGGGCGTAACTCCTTTCGCCCAAAAATGACCTTCCTATTTTCGCCCACGTCCTCAAGTATGATAAAATAGTTTCCTCTTTTCGCCTAAAAATAATTGCATTCTTTTCGCCCACGGTTTCATGTTCAACATTTTGGAAAGCACTGTCTCAAAAATAAATTTAATAAAGCCATTAAGCATAACCCAGAGAGCACCACGAGGAAGCGGCTTATATTACTCTCCAAAAATGTATTTATGTTTGTGCCCATTAAAATAATTATTATATAATATAAAATAGGTATGTATTTGTCATTAGTTGTTATGACGTCGTCAAAAAATTATTATGTGATGGATTAGGATTTAATTTAAATTAAAATTTTTTGTAAAGTTGAATGATATTGATTTAAGAAATGCATACCGACTTATCTCTCCTCTATTGTACTGTTGTATTTTGTCTTCGTTTTTTAGTTGACGATCTTTTACTTTCCTATCTTTAGGAAAGTTTTGTAAATGGATACTATTCAGTTTAATATAGACATCAGTTTGGACTTCTTGTATAACCGCCAACCACGTACCAATTGATGGAGAATTACAATGAAAACTTTTGTTAAAGAATGAATGGAACGACTCGCATGCATTAGTTGTCCTGATTAAATCTGACGAGTTAGATGCCCAAATCTTTGGTGGGAATATACTTTCATCAGATATATAGTTATCAATTAAATAATCACAGTACTTTTGCAGATTGTCATTTTCAGGACAGTCAGTCATTAAATCTTCGACATAACAATCACCTACCTCTTCAGGATTCAATAAAAGTAGACCAAACGTATAGTGTATCCACTTGCCAATATCTGAAGTGTTGTCTTTATAGTGTGTAGCCAAGCCAAATTTTTGCACATTTCTCCACCACTATTGGGTTAAATGAAACCTAATAAATCATAATAATAACCTAATAATTTCCGTATTTGGCCAAACAGTTTGTATAGCTTTATGTATTGCATATTTAAAATCAACCGTACATTTTAACGGTGATAGAAGTACTCCAAGGCTATTACATTTATCGGTGATTTTCTTAAATAAAAATTCATATGTTTGGACCGATTTATTAACTAACAGGCAAAAAACTAATGGTATATAATGATCATTTTTATATCCATGAATAGTGAACATTTGTTCAAAAAATCTTGCAGAATATTTAAACGTGCCATCGACGTATACGTTTTCAACATGGCTCAAGAAATGTAAATTTTTTTCACATGAAAATATTATTACATTTTTATTTTCATAGTTATCTAATACAAAATGTTCATTTGTTACAGTTTTTATTTCGGCTTCGGCAATATACTGATGAACTTAATTTATATTAGTAGGATAGAAGGAAAGACTTTTGCACGATATTTATACATATTGTTCCTTAACCTTTTTATATCATGTACGTTTAAATATGACGTCGCGTCGTTTTGAGCAATTTCTTTTAATATAATTTTTTTTGGTCTTGTATGGAGATCTTCTATTGCTTTTCGTCTGCATGCCGTGTTGACTATTTGACGATTAATATTCGATTCATCATATTTATTATGATAATGTTCTCCGACGGCTGAAGAAAATGCATCATTTTTATCTGTATATAATTTTGCATCACACGTTCTTATTACACATCTCCAACGGGTAGAGCCATCTTTTTTACTAGTTGATCCAAAATTGAACTTTAACCCCTTTTACTTCTCAAAATTCTAAAACTTCCATCACTCGAAAAACGCAAGGAAAAACTTAAAGAAAAAACACAAGCGCCTATTCAGTAGGAAAGTGAATGACATACTAAAATTAATATATAATTACACCGCAATACCGACAACCGCCTCATATATTATTTGTTATATTATATCGATAGCACTTTTATTACGTCCGTTTGTAGATAAAAATTCTGATATCAGATATACATATACGAGATTGTCACAACCTCACAACCCATACCAATTAGTATCGATATTATATCAATCATAAATCATCTTGAGACAGTGCTTTCCAAAATGTCGAACATGAAACCGTGGGCGAAAAGAATGCAATTATTTTTAGGCGAAAAGAGGAAACTATTTTATCATACTTGAGGACGTGGGCGAAAAGAGGAAGGTCATTTTTGGGCGAAAAGAGTACCGCCCGCCAACAGAGGCCTACCTCCGAGGGACACGGACTTTGTAGCAATAATTAAGATAGTCGTTGTTCCGTGCCCATCGCAGTCGTCGAAGTCGTGTGACGCGAGTTGTTCCCGAACTCACCGTTTTGTTAATGCTGCTGCGGCACGTAATATATTTACGCGTTGTTTAGCCATTCGATAATATTCATATTATTGATGTTACGGAATATCAATACGCAAGTGCATCTGCCATCGGTGGCATATGAATATAATATGATCGCGAGTGCGAGCGGGCGACTGGATTTCCTTTTGTAATTATTGTCCGTGTGTCGCTGTTGTTAAATAACGTAAACAGTAACGGGCAAGATGGCAGTTTAATATTAATAATCGGTAGCTAGTGATCGCACGCGGGTGCAATCCAACCAGACGCCGAACGTGCGTCGGACATTCGGGTCTGTGCGTACGATGTGTAATCTGGACTAGGAGACGTCGTATCACATCATGGGCGTAGCGAGTATGGGGCAGGGGTGGGCAAGTGCCCCCCCCCCCCCCTGCACTACAAACTAAATTGTATTTCTTATATCGCACGTGTAAGTTTTACGTTAAAATTGAAATATTAAATTTGATATAAGTATATGAAGTCTAAAAATAGTTTAGTGGGACCGAGTGATATCTACACGTGTAATCGTTTTATATTTTATCGATTAGTCTATCTAAAGATTATTTGAATTATGAGTTAAACGCTAATCGTTATGTGCTTTATACATTAATATCAACAGCGATAGTGTCAACAATCAAGTGCAGCAGACAGCAGTACGTGCCGTTCTGTGTTCGCGTAAGTAACGAATATAATATATAACGTTTACATTTAATATTATTTTACACGATGGACATAAGAAAGTTTTTTGGTGGTAAGTACATATCTTGTTTTAGAATTATAAATAGTTACAAAGTAAAATAAATAAGTACAAAGTCTTTTACTTATATAATATATACACTATGTATTGTGACCGCCGCCTGCCGCAACTATGATATATTAAGAGGACGCTATACCCGCATGCGTTGTCTTCGTCTTACAAGCATACAATATAGCGAAAAACTGTTTTGCGCGGGACAAAACCACTCCCTTGGTATTTATAGTAGAATTACCAAAATTCCACAATACATAGGACACAACTTTTTCTGTGTCATAGCGCATATTTTATGTTTATAATTTATTATTAATAAATTATCAACAACAAACAAATTTTTAATGCATTAAGTTTCGAGCCCTGATTATCACTTACATCATTATTTCATAAGTCTTCGTAATTTTTAAGGTCGAGAAAAGAGAAAATTGCCAGAAATAAGTAGTAGCGGAAGTGATGAACACGATGGAATATATAAAATTCCCAAATCCTCCAACGAACCTTCCACTTCTTATGATCGCAATACCAGAAATGCAGATCCTTCAACTTCTAAAAAGCTTACAAATGAAGAACGTTTTGAAAATGACATAGGTCAATGGGTGGGACGGTCTAATCATTTAACAACATCTCAAAAAATGGATATCTTGAAACGTTGTTGGACGCCACCAGAAAATTACAACTTTAGTGAGGATGCTATTGCTGTTGGATCAAAGAGAAAATTTAACCATAGTTGGTTACAGGCCTATGCTCCTTGGCTTGCGTATTCGAAAATACTGAAAGGAGCTCTTTGTTTGTACTGTGTTCTGTTTCCACCGAAAAAAGTCCAAGGTGTTTTAGGTTCATTTATCATCAAACCTTTTACACGATACAAAGACATTCACGAGGGCTGTAGAAACCATATTTCCAATAATTGGCACCAAGGAGCAACCGAAGCAGCTAATAGTTTTGTGGAAGAAGTACCTATAAATATTATGATGGTATCCGGACACCAAAAAGTACTAGAACAAAATCGAAAAATTATTTCGTCCATAATTTCAAATGTACTATTTTGCGGAACCCATGATCTACCCTTTAGAGGAAAAGGTCAAAATGAAGGTAATTGAATAAAATCATTAAATTTATAAAATATTGGATTATTTAAATTATATATTTTTGATAATTTTTTGATGTAGGAGTTTTCTATGACTTAATTCAAATGCGAATTGAAGCTGGTGATCAGTATCTCCAAAACCATATCGAAAAGGGCAAGCGAAATGCCATCTACACATCTCCGCAAATTCAGAATGAAATCATCAATATAAGTGGAACAGTAATCAAAGATTGTATTATTAATGATGTTAAAAAGGCTGTAGCTTTCAGTATAATGGCAGACGAGACCGCTGATATCTCAGGAACAGAGCAATTGTCTATTGGGATTAGATTTTTTGATGGTGAGAAAAGGGCTATCAGAGAAGAATTTTTAGGCTTCATTGAACTACATGCCACGGATGCTGTTAACATAGCTAGTGCAATAGATCATTTTATTCAAAACGAAGGTCTCGATGGAACGAAGCTTGTTGGACAAGGCTATGATGGTTGCGCAACTATGGCAGGGAAAATCAATGGAGTGCAAACAATTTTACGAGAAAAATATCCACATGCTCTATTTTTTCACTGTGCAAGTCATAAATTAAACTTGGTGGTCAATGATTTAAATTGTGTTCCAGAAATACGTAACACAATTTCAACGGTAAAGGATATCATAAACTTTTTTCGCGAATCTGTTTTACGTAGAAAATGTATCCCGAACATACCAGCATTCTGTGAGACACGATGGTCTCAAAAATATAGAAGTATTTCAATTTTCAAAGAAAATTTTGAGATAATTGTACATGCTTTAGATAAATTGTCAAAAGATGGGAACACTGCAACAAGAAAAGTTGCTTTTCAATTGTATGCTGTAGCAAATAAAAGTATTTTTATAATGAGTGTTATCCTCATAGCAAAATACTCTAAATTATTAGAGCCTGTTGTGAATGCTTTACAATCAAAAAATCTGGATTTGCTGAAATGCTCAAATTTTATAAAAAAAATAGTAGTCATGGTGAAAGATCACCGCGAACACGCTGACACAGAAATTAAAGAATTATTAACTGCTGCAAACATAGCAGCTGAGAATATAGGAGCAGAAATTAATCTTCCTAGGATTGTTAAACAACAACAACATCGTTCGAATCCTCCAGCGTTAAATTCGGCTGAATTCTGGAAGAGATCATTACTAATTCCATACTTGGATTCATTAATATCCTCATTGGAACGGAGATTTTCTGATGAAAACATACCTGCTTTTTCACTTTTATTATTACACCCTTCAAATATGTTAGATATGAACACCAAAGAATTTAAACTTAAAATAAATGATTTTGCCAATTATTACCAAATTAAAGACTTGTAAAGTGAAGCAGAATTATGGTACAACATCTGGAAGGAGAAAAAACTGGCTAAAAGCAAACTATCAGACATGGAAATGAGTGAAGTAGTAGAAGAAACAGATATTTTCTTTCCTAAAATAAAACAAGCCTTGCATATTTCTTTAGCTCAGCCATGTACAACTTGCACTATTGAGAGGTCATTCAGTACGTTAAGAAGGGTAAAAACTTGGTTGCGTTCAACGCTGACGGAAAACCGTCTGAATGGTAAATCAAAATAGTTTTTTTATATCAATGCTAATTAATAATTATATTAATATTAATCATATACAATGTAAATTATTTCAGGTCTATGCATACTAAGTGTGCATAGAAAGCTGCTAGATGAAAAAAAGGAAGAGATGCAACAGAAAATTCTCAGCAGATTTTGCGAAGACTCTAGACGATTGTCATTGTTATAATTTAAAAATAATGATTAATGAATAATATATTATAAATAAATACTTTAAAAAAAAATTGAGTTTTAATGATTTAAAGTTGGCTACATCACTGCCCCCCCCCCCCCCCTGATTGAAATCCTAGCTACGCCCATGTATCACATGCATAATTAGTGTGGTTCAGCCATCGATCAGCAACGTGGATCGCGGGATTAGAACGGGCAAGCAGTCGTCATGGAGGTTTGGTCATAAGGACAGTCGAGTGGTCGGCGGCAACAACTGGTAACGCGGTATCACGACAGTGATACGCGCTTTTATTATCATTGTTTATGATACCATATCATTGTTTTGTATTTTGTTTGTTTATTTTTTATATTGCCTTCGCGGCGTTTTGTATTATTATTATTATATATTATTGTCTCGACTATCGAGCAATCGGTCCAATATTATATTATATAGTAGGTGGGCGCCTACATCCCTCACATATGTATTACACGGATGCTAATTATTATTTATATTTATTATTATATGTTGTGTGGTGTTTTTTTTTTTGATACAGTCCACTTTTTAAGATTGAAAAACTCGCTGAAGTTGTTAATTATTTATTATTATTAATAACCTATATCTCTAGGCGAGTAATTGTTACAATACACGACACATCAACTATAATATTAATTCAACTTACAGGATATAATAAATAATAACAATATAAAACGACAAACCATCTCTGCTCAGAATCGTTTTTCTTATACAATGATATTATATCATTGAATTTAAGTTTAATACAATCCATTATTGACCCACTTGTTACCTACTTTCCAACATCCACTTACCCGCTTTTCTTTTTAATTTTTTCTTCTCACACTTTTTTCCTTGAAATTTTTTTAAGGATGCTGGCAATTTACACAATAAAGAATATTTAATAGCTGAAACGTTTCAAAAATATTGAATATATCTCAGCATGTGTGTTGATAACAATACACTACTGAGTACTGACAGACTTTTATACGTTTTACTTTATTAAATGTAATTTTCATTTTTTTAAATGTTAACATAAGTCTTTAGTTTTTGAATTAAATACCTAATAGTTTTGTATACATTTTGATAAACTAAAATTATATTTTGTTCTAATGTATTTTCCAGATTCATTGAGAAAGACGACGTTGATTATAAAGAAGGCAACAGTTGTTCCAGGTCACTTAGCGAGTCGTCATCGGACTTTCGCACCAGGACCAAGACTCATTATTGGCGCAGCAAACTGCCACAAAAGTGTCGGAGGTAAGCTGTCTAAGTTTCTGTCAATTAATTTACGATTCACACCAGGAAACTTAAAATTAAAATTACTGGTATTTTTCGTGAAATTATTGTACTATATAAGGTAATAGGAAGGCCAATTTATCATTGGCCGAGGGAGCCATTAATTCATGATGACAGGGGCTTCACTATTGCGATTTTTATTGTTTTAAATGTACAGCCGAATTTAACGGCAATGTTGTCAATACATTTTATACAAAAAAAAAAAAAAAAACAAACAAACAAACAAACAAACAACCAAACAAAACACGACAAAGAACTATATTGATCAATTACATTAAATAAGAAATATTAAAAATCGCTTAAACGTATTATAATGGGGTCAATACAATAATTATTAATGGTAGAGAAAATTAGAATGTTCTAAATCGAAAGGAAATGCTTCTATACTATTTGTTGTTTACCCGTGTGTATGTTATAAGCCTCCTGGGACGATAAATCAGAAAGGTGCCTCTTGGGGGGTTTTTCATCTTCTATGGGTAGTCTTGGCTGTTGAGATGGAGTGAGGGTGGAGTTTTATTTGTGTTTTTTTATCGCAGGAGATGTATTCGGTTTGATATCCGATCATAAAATCCGTGTTGTTTTGATATTGTTTTTCGTTTATTGAGGAGGTATCTGCCTATGGCAGTGCTATGGGGCTATTAACCATCTAGTATGATTAGGTTAACAATTTAATGTCATATATACATTAAAATATTCATGTCGGTTGTGGTAAAGGTGCTTCTAAAATCTTTAGTATTAATAACGCTGAAACTATTGCCACAGCTAATAATTAATATTACATTAAATACATACTTCAGGAAAAAAAATTGCGTCAACAAATAAAAGATGTTAGTTGATGCTATTGTTAGTATAATATTGCATTCAATATATAATTTTAAATCATAGGACTACGACGATAACGTCAACAAACGTTCCGTATTGTATGTTAGCTAACTTTATGAAATATTTAAAAAAAAAACAATCAAAAACCACTGTAACAGGAACATTGTTTCGGAAATGTTTATTCGTCTTATAACGTTTTCTTTTTCTTGTTTTCTCGTAATTGGCTATTTGTATAGGTACCAACAATAGGGTTTTTTAAGAACGCGTAAAGCGCGAGAAAAAGCTAAATAGTTTCTAGTTTAATGTTATTTTTACTGACAATATTCGTTGGGTAACTTCTGTGACAATCATTCAAAATTGGCAATAATTGGACTCTAATTATATATTAATACTAAAAACTTTAGAAGAACCTTTACCATAACTGCCATGCATATTTTTAATATTTATATGATATTAAACAGTTAACCTAATAATACTAGAGAGTTAATAGCAACATGGCACTGCTATAGGGCTGCCATGACACTGCCAAAGTGTCTGTTTGAATTATTTCACCACCAAACTATTTAGACCACAGACTACCTAATATATAATAAACGAATTTACAAAGAATCGTTAGGTACAGTATGGTGGATTAGGTCAGTGAAAGTTCAAACGAGACCTAACGAGTTATTGCCGATCGTGAATAATTGTCAATGCAGTTAGACATCGAATATTGTCAATAAAAATAACATTAAACTAGAAACTATTTAGCTTTTTCTCGCGCTTTACGCGTTCTTAAAAAACCCTATTGTTGGTACCTATAGAAATTGCCAATTACGTTATTTAGTTATAAGTACACTTTGTCTTGCGAATCTGATCAAAACTGTCCACATAATCATTTTTAGATATATGGTGTTTAGACGTAAAACATTTTATTTACCAGAAAAACCCATACACTTGTGGATTAGAGATTCCTTTTTTTTTTAAATTTTTGCTATTTCCAGAAAAAAATACGTTGGGTCGTAAGTCAAAATACTTGCGACCCAATAAATAGACTAAGAGCCAAATACTAAAGCTATAATTGTGTTACAGGTGGTACTTTAAGTACATTCTATGTATTTTGGAAAATCAAACCGATATGAAAATAGTTTTTATTATAAGTGCATGAATGTCGAACGTTAAAAAAATAATTTCGACTCAATCAATGAAACTTTAGTACCTATAGGTATCCAATATCTAGGGTTCTAAATTTGAAATATTTCAAAATTGAAAATTTCACTGTTCTTGAAATTTTCAATGAAATAATGAAAAATATTTTTTCTTCTTTTAAACGTGTTTGGTTATAGATGTTTAGAAACAATAAATTGATTACACACTTAGAATTAAAGAAAAACATATTATTTTTATAATTTATTATTTCGTATTTGTATATTCTATATTTTATACTACCGAAAAAAATTCCTGGCATTATTTTGAGAATAAAAACATTTTTTAGGACACATAAACTGTATTAAATATGATAATATAATTATAAGGCCACATTCATTGTATTTTAGTTGTATTAACATAATTACTAATCTAATTATTACATAAGAAATGTTTCAAATACCACGATTACGTGTTTAACATAATTTGTAATCATTAAAAAAATAATTCCGTTTTAGTTTTCCCTACAAGGTAGAATGAAGTAAATGTTGAACATTCTCAGGTACCATAATGCTGCTGATAAAATGTATTCTCTTGCGTGTCACGCATCTCAAATGGAGATATCTGTGTTAATCGATGTAAAGTTTAATAGAGAAAAAAAATGTTTCATTAATAGCTTACATAATATATTTATTTATAGCAAGACGATACAGTGATTATGTGGGTGACGATAATTATATATTTTGCTGTGGCACACGTACGTGTTAAAATATTTGAAATACAAAATATAAAGTAATCGAAATGTTCGTGTCTACAACTTTTTACACTTTCATTAAAATATGTCCTATGGTTTATTTCTTTTAATTTTTGTTTGGTTCCAAACTGCTGTTGTCATCTAACTTTTTCCGTCGGCGTCAGACCGTTCCTTAGAATTTGCATGTTCTCTTGGCACCTATCATTTCGCATCTGGACATATTGTTTAAGGGGATGTGGTTTAGGTTTGAGCGATGATGATGGTGGAATTTTGTTTGAAGACATTCTGTATACTGAAATAATAAAAAGAACACTTTAGTAAATACACTGATGCGTACGGAATTCAATCAATCTGAAAACCATGTCATACAAACAAGTATATTCCATGAATTGAAATCGTAAACATAATACAAATAAAGCATCGTCAAATTAGTTATGGTATATTGATATTTGAACATTCATTGAAGTTAATGCATTCCGTTTGCGTAAAACACCTCAGTGGGTAGGTAGCAGGTACGTATTATAAATACACGAGCAGTCGTTCAAAGCGTATGGACTAACTGGTTTGCCTTAATTGATTTCGTGTTTTGAGGAAACGTTTATAATCTTATACAATTGAATATGATTTGAAAAAATATTAAAAACAATTATGGTTGTACTCCTTACACCTAAATCAATATTTTTAAACGATTCCGAGATACCTATTACAAGTTTTTAATCAATCACGATTATTTAAAATCAGAAATTCACAGTTGGCTAATTTGAATATACACCAAAATAATAATCTTGTTTTAGTTTTCCCTACAAGGTAGAATGACCTAAATTTTTGATATTGTAAAAATATAATACTACTGCTGGGTGTAGGTACTCACATCTAAAACGCAAACTGCCAGTGAACACAATCCTTCCAGCGTCTTTTCACCCTGGCACGAAACGGACACTGCGATACTATGCATGAATCTTGAAATAAGAAATATACTTAACAATAATATAGCAAAATTAAAATATGTACCTATCTAATATTGAAACTACAACGTAAACGCCAATCGACAAGACCGTACGATTGAATTTGTTCCCTGAAAGAGTCAGTTTGCTCTGCAAAACTAACAGTGCTAATAGTAAACCATTATTATCGAGAAAACTATCAGTTGGATAAAATATAATAAGAATAATTATTCTTTAATGGGTCGATGATAAACTGTATGATTCATACAAGATAATAGAATTGGACACATAAACTGTATTATTTATGTTAATATAATTATAAGTCCACATTCATTGCATTTTAGTTGTATTAACATAAATAATCATCTAGTTATTACATATGAAATGTTTCAAATACCACGTTTACGAGTTTTAACATAAATTGTAATTCTTAGGTATAAAAATTGGACGTTTTATAAATGTTTATCTACTAAATAATTTGTAAACATTCAATTTGATGAAATTCGTCGAAATTTTAACTTTCAATGATTATATAAAAAAAAACATGTCATTGGTGTACAGTTATTCGTTTTGGAATTACAAGAAAACAAGATAAATTCATATTTTTATCAATATTACGCATGTTGTCGAGAATAAAACTCAAAATGATTATAAAAAAAAAAAAAAGCACACACACATCATTGTAAAATCAATACATCCATCTTAATCTAAAATATTTTAAAACTATGATTGTGTTAGTCACATTCTAGTGGAAATTATATTTTCTCCTATTTACCCAATCTGAATGATACGAAATTCTAAAAATTAATAAAATCACGATTATAACTACAAAATAGAGACATCGACTTGGTTTATAATTTTATAATATTTTTCCTAAATTATCTTTTTGTATAGAGAATCTTAAGGTGGATTAGACATTGAGAACTATATCCCAGCGATTTTCAAACTAGTATTTGTATACACTTTTATACATAGATTACCTATTGATGAATTAATTCTCGGTTTCGGTCTCTGAAATTTTCTTCCCATAACTGTGCTTGGCGTTCGAAGCCATCCGTCTATTCGTTGTAATTTGTGACATTTTTTTTTGTCTCTGTGATGTGCAGTTTTTTTGTTAAATTTTTAATGGTAAAATAACAGAATACAAATTATGAAGAATTGTTTCGTCTGTATATTAAATGTTGCATTTTATGGCTAAAGGTTAGATTTCACTTACGAAGAAAATGTTGAACATTCTCAGGTACCATAATGCTGCTGATAAAATGTATTCTCTTGCGGGTCACGCATCTTAAACGGAGATATCTGTGTTAATCGATGTAAAGTTTAATAGAGAAAAAAAATGTTTCATTAATAGCTTACATAATATATTTATTTATAGCAAGACGATACAGTGATTATGTGGGTGACGATAATTATATATTTTGCTGTGGCACACGTACGTGTTAAAATATTTGAAATACAAAATATAAAGTAATCGAAATGTTCGTGTCTACAACTTTTTACACTTTCATTAAAATATGTCCCATGGTTTATTTCTTTTAATTTTTGTTTGGTTCCAAACTGCTGTTGTCATCTAACTTTTTCCGTCGGCGTCAGACCGTTCCTTAGAATTTGCATGTTCTCTTGGCACCTATCATTTCGCATCTGGACATATTGTTTAAGGGGATGTGGTTTAGGTTTGAGCGATGATGATGGTGGAATTTTGTTTGAAGACATTCTGTATACTGAAATAATAAAAAGAACCCTTTAGTAAATACACTGATGCGTACGGAACTCAATCAATCTGAAAACCATGTCATACAAACAAGTATATTCCATGAATTGAAATCGTAAACATAATACAAATAAAGCATCGTCAAATTAGTTATGATATATTGATATTTGAACATTCATTGAAGTTAATGCATTCCGTTTGCGTAAAACACCTCAGCGGGTAGGTAGCAGGTACGTATTATAAATACACGAGCAGTCGTTCAAAGTGTATGGACTAACTGGTTTGCCTAAATTGATTTCGTGTTTTGAGGAAACGTTTATAATCTTTTACAATTGAATATGATTTGAAAAAATATTAAAAACAATTATGGTTGTACTCCTTACACCTAAATCAATATTTTTAAACGATTCCGAGATACCTATTACAAGTTTTTAATCAATCACGATTATTTAAAATCAGAAATTCACAATTGGCTAATTTGAATATACACCAAAATAATAATCTTGTTTTAGTTTTCCCTACAAGGTAGAATGACCTAAATTTTTGATATTGTAAAAATATAATACTACTGCTGGGTGTAGGTACTCACATCTAAAACGCAAACTGCCAGTGAACACAATCCTTCCAGCGTCTTTTCACCCTGGCACGAAACGGACACTGCGATACTATGCATGAATCTTGAAATAAGAAATATACTTAACAATAATATAGCAAAATTAAAATATGTACCTATCTAATATTGAAACTACAACGTAAACGCCAATCGACAAGACCGTACGATTGAATTTGTTCCCTGAAAGAGTCAGTTTGCTCTGCAAAACTAACAGTGCTAATAGTAAACCATTATTATCGAGAAAACTATCAGTTGGATAAAATATAATAAGAATAATTATTCTTTAATGGGTCGATGATAAACTGTATGATTCATACAAGATAATAGAATTGGACACATAAACTGTATTATTTATGTTAATATAATTATAAGTCCACATTCATTGCATTTTAGTTGTATAAACATAAATAATCATCTAGTTATTACATATGAAATGTTTCAAATACCACGTTTACGTGTTTTAACATAAATTGTAATTCTTAGGTATAAAAATTGGACGTTTTATAAATGTTTATCTACTAAATAATTTGTAAACATTCAATTTGATGAAATTCGTCGAAATTTTAACTTTCAATGATTATATAAAAAAAAACATGTCATTGGTGTACAGTTATTCGTTTTGGAATTACAAGAAAACAAGATAAATTCATATTTTTATCATTATTACGCATGTTGTCGAGAATAAAACTCAAAATGATTATAATAAAAAAAAAAATAGCACACACACATCATTGTAAAATCAATACATCCATCAGAATCTAAAATATTTTAAAACTATGATTGTGTTAGTCACATTCTAGTGGAAATTATATTTTCTCCTATTTACCCAATCTGAATGATACGAAATTCTAAAAATTAATAAAATCACGATTATAACTACAAAATAGAGACATCGACTTGGTTTATAATTTTATAATATTTTTCCTAAATTATCTTTTTGTATAGAGAATCTTAAGGTGGATTAGACATTGAGAACTATATCCCAGCGATTTTCAAACTAGTATTTGTATACACTTTTATACATAGATTACCTATTGATGAATTAATTCTCGGTTTCGGTCTCTGAAATTTTCTTCCCATAACTGTGCTTGGCGTTCGAAGCCATCCGTCTATTCGTTGTAATTTGTGACATTTTTTTTTGTCTCTGTGATGTGCAGTTTTTTTGTTAAATTTTTAATGGTAAAATAACAGAATACAAATTATGAAGAATTGTTTCGTCTGTATATTAAATGTTGCATTTTATGGCTAAAGGTTAGATTTCACTTACGAAGAAAATGTTGAACATTCTCAGGTACCATAATGCTGCTGATAAAATGTATTCTCTTGCGGGTCACGCATCTTAAACGGAGATATCTGTGTTAATCGATGTAAAGTTTAATAGAGAAAAAAAATGTTTCATTAATAGCTTACATAATATATTTATTTATAGCAAGACGATACAGTGATTATGTGGGTGACGATAATTATATATTTTGCTGTGGCACACGTACGTGTTAAAATATTTGAAATACAAAATATAAAGTAATCGAAATGTTCGTGTCTACAACTTTTTACACTTTCATTAAAATATGTCCCATGGTTTATTTCTTTTAATTTTTGTTTGGTTCCAAACTGCTGTTGTCATCTAACTTTTTCCGTCGGCGTCAGACCGTTCCTTAGAATTTGCATGTTCTCTTGGCACCTATCATTTCGCATCTGGACATATTGTTTAAGGGGATGTGGTTTAGGTTTGAGCGATGATGATGGTGGAATTTTGTTTGAAGACATTCTGTATACTGAAATAATAAAAAGAACCCTTTAGTAAATACACTGATGCGTACGGAACTCAATCAATCTGAAAACCATGTCATACAAACAAGTATATTCCATGAATTGAAATCGTAAACATAATACAAATAAAGCATCGTCAAATTAGTTATGATATATTGATATTTGAACATTCATTGAAGTTAATGCATTCCGTTTGCGTAAAACACCTCAGCGGGTAGGTAGCAGGTACGTATTATAAATACACGAGCAGTCGTTCAAAGTGTATGGACTAACTGGTTTGCCTAAATTGATTTCGTGTTTTGAGGAAACGTTTATAATCTTTTACAATTGAATATGATTTGAAAAAATATTAAAAACAATTATGGTTGTACTCCTTACACCTAAATCAATATTTTTAAACGATTCCGAGATACCTATTACAAGTTTTTAATCAATCACGATTATTTAAAATCAGAAATTCACAATTGGCTAATTTGAATATACACCAAAATAATAATCTTGTTTTAGTTTTCCCTACAAGGTAGAATGACCTAAATTTTTGATATTGTAAAAATATAATACTACTGCTGGGTGTAGGTACTCACATCTAAAACGCAAACTGCCAGTGAACACAATCCTTCCAGCGTCTTTTCACCCTGGCACGAAACGGACACTGCGATACTATGCATGAATCTTGAAATAAGAAATATACTTAACAATAATATAGCAAAATTAAAATATGTACCTATCTAATATTGAAACTACAACGTAAACGCCAATCGACAAGACCGTACGATTGAATTTGTTCCCTGAAAGAGTCAGTTTGCTCTGCAAAACTAACAGTGCTAATAGTAAACCATTATTATCGAGAAAACTATCAGTTGGATAAAATATAATAAGAATAATTATTCTTTAATGGGTCGATGATAAACTGTATGATTCATACAAGATAATAGAATTGGACACATAAACTGTATTATTTATGTTAATATAATTATAAGTCCACATTCATTGCATTTTAGTTGTATAAACATAAATAATCATCTAGTTATTACATATGAAATGTTTCAAATACCACGTTTACGTGTTTTAACATAAATTGTAATTCTTAGGTATAAAAATTGGACGTTTTATAAATGTTTATCTACTAAATAATTTGTAAACATTCAATTTGATGAAATTCGTCGAAATTTTAACTTTCAATGATTATATAAAAAAAAACATGTCATTGGTGTACAGTTATTCGTTTTGGAATTACAAGAAAACAAGATAAATTCATATTTTTATCATTATTACGCATGTTGTCGAGAATAAAACTCAAAATGATTATAATAAAAAAAAAAATAGCACACACACATCATTGTAAAATCAATACATCCATCAGAATCTAAAATATTTTAAAACTATGATTGTGTTAGTCACATTCTAGTGGAAATTATATTTTCTCCTATTTACCCAATCTGAATGATACGAAATTCTAAAAATTAATAAAATCACGATTATAACTACAAAATAGAGACATCGACTTGGTTTATAATTTTATAATATTTTTCCTAAATTATCTTTTTGTATAGAGAATCTTAAGGTGGATTAGACATTGAGAACTATATCCCAGCGATTTTCAAACTAGTATTTGTATACACTTTTATACATAGATTACCTATTGATGAATTAATTCTCGGTTTCGGTCTCTGAAATTTTCTTCCCATAACTGTGTTTGGCGTTCGAAGCCATCCGTCTATTCGTTGTAATTTGTGACATTTTTTTTTGTCTCTGTGATGTGCAGTTTTTTTGTTAAATTTTTAATGGTAAAATAACAGAATACAAATTATGAAGAATTGTTTCGTCTGTATATTAAATGTTGCATTTTATGGCTAAAGGTTAGATTTCACTTACGAAGAAAATGTTGAACATTCTCAGGTACCATAATGCTGCTGATAAAATGTATTCTCTTGCGGGTCACGCATCTTAAACGGAGATATCTGTGTTAATCGATGTAAAGTTTAATAGAGAAAAAAAATGTTTCATTAATAGCTTACATAATATATTTATTTATAGCAAGACGATACAGTGATTATGTGGGTGACGATAATTATATATTTTGCTGTGGCACACGTACGTGTTAAAATATTTGAAATACAAAATATAAAGTAATCGAAATGTTCGTGTCTACAACTTTTTACACTTTCATTAAAATATGTCCCATGGTTTATTTCTTTTAATTTTTGTTTGGTTCCAAACTGCTGTTGTCATCTAACTTTTTCCGTCGGCGTCAGACCGTTCCTTAGAATTTGCATGTTCTCTTGGCACCTATCATTTCGCATCTGGACATATTGTTTAAGGGGATGTGGTTTAGGTTTGAGCGATGATGATGGTGGAATTTTGTTTGAAGACATTCTGTATACTGAAATAATAAAAAGAACCCTTTAGTAAATACACTGATGCGTACGGAACTCAATCAATCTGAAAACCATGTCATACAAACAAGTATATTCCATGAATTGAAATCGTAAACATAATACAAATAAAGCATCGTCAAATTAGTTATGATATATTGATATTTGAACATTCATTGAAGTTAATGCATTCCGTTTGCGTAAAACACCTCAGCGGGTAGGTAGCAGGTACGTATTATAAATACACGAGCAGTCGTTCAAAGTGTATGGACTAACTGGTTTGCCTAAATTGATTTCGTGTTTTGAGGAAACGTTTATAATCTTTTACAATTGAATATGATTTGAAAAAATATTAAAAACAATTATGGTTGTACTCCTTACACCTAAATCAATATTTTTAAACGATTCCGAGATACCTATTACAAGTTTTTAATCAATCACGATTATTTAAAATCAGAAATTCACAATTGGCTAATTTGAATATACACCAAAATAATAATCTTGTTTTAGTTTTCCCTACAAGGTAGAATGACCTAAATTTTTGATATTGTAAAAATATAATACTACTGCTGGGTGTAGGTACTCACATCTAAAACGCAAACTGCCAGTGAACACAATCCTTCCAGCGTCTTTTCACCCTGGCACGAAACGGACACTGCGATACTATGCATGAATCTTGAAATAAGAAATATACTTAACAATAATATAGCAAAATTAAAATATGTACCTATCTAATATTGAAACTACAACGTAAACGCCAATCGACAAGACCGTACGATTGAATTTGTTCCCTGAAAGAGTCAGTTTGCTCTGCAAAACTAACAGTGCTAATAGTAAACCATTATTATCGAGAAAACTATCAGTTGGATAAAATATAATAAGAATAATTATTCTTTAATGGGTCGATGATAAACTGTATGATTCATACAAGATAATAGAATTGGACACATAAACTGTATTATTTATGTTAATATAATTATAAGTCCACATTCATTGCATTTTAGTTGTATAAACATAAATAATCATCTAGTTATTACATATGAAATGTTTCAAATACCACGTTTACGTGTTTTAACATAAATTGTAATTCTTAGGTATAAAAATTGGACGTTTTATAAATGTTTATCTACTAAATAATTTGTAAACATTCAATTTGATGAAATTCGTCGAAATTTTAACTTTCAATGATTATATAAAAAAAAACATGTCATTGGTGTACAGTTATTCGTTTTGGAATTACAAGAAAACAAGATAAATTCATATTTTTATCATTATTACGCATGTTGTCGAGAATAAAACTCAAAATGATTATAAAAAAAAAAAATAGCACACACACATCATTGTAAAATCAATACATCCATCAGAATCTAAAATATTTTAAAACTATGATTGTGTTAGTCACATTCTAGTGGAAATTATATTTTCTCCTATTTACCCAATCTGAATGATACGAAATTCTAAAAATTAATAAAATCACGATTATAACTACAAAATAGAGACATCGACTTGGTTTATAATTTTATAATATTTTTCCTAAATTATCTTTTTGTATAGAGAATCTTAAGGTGGATTAGACATTGAGAACTATATCCCAGCGATTTTCAAACTAGTATTTGTATACACTTTTATACATAGATTACCTATTGATGAATTAATTCTCGGTTTCGGTCTCTGAAATTTTCTTCCCATAACTGTGCTTGGCGTTCGAAGCCATCCGTCTATTCGTTGTAATTTGTGACATTTTTTTTTGTCTCTGTGATGTGCAGTTTTTTTGTTAAATTTTTAATGGTAAAATAACAGAATACAAATTATGAAGAATTGTTTCGTCTGTATATTAAATGTTGCATTTTATAGCTAAAGGTTAGATTTCACTTACGAAGAAAATGTTGAACATTCTCAGGTACCATAATGCTGCTGATAAAATGTATTCTCTTGCGGGTCACGCATCTCAAACGGAGATATCTGTGTTAATCGATGTAAAGTTTAATAGAGAAAAAAAATGTTTCATTAATAGCTTACATAATATATTTATTTATAGCAAGACGATACAGTGATTATGTGGGTGACGATAATTATATATTTTGCTGTGGCACACGTACGTGTTAAAATATTTGAAATACAAAATATAAAGTAATCGAAATGTTCGTGTCTACAACTTTTTACACTTTCATTAAAATATGTCCTATGGTTTGTTTCTTTTAATTTTTGTTTAGTTCCAAACTGCTGTTGTCATCTAACTTTTTCCGTCGGCGTCAGACCGTTCCTTAGAATTTGCATGTTCTCTTGGCACCTATCATTTCGCATCTGGACATATTGTTTAAGGGGATGTGGTTTAGGTTTGAGCGATGATGATGGTGGAATTTTGTTTGAAGACATTCTGTATACTGAAATAATAAAAAGAACACTTTAGTAAATACACTGATGCGTACGGAACTCAATCAATTTGAAAACCATGTCATACAAACAAGTATATTCCATGAATTGAAATCGTAAACATAATACAAATAAAGCATCGTCAAATTAGTTATGGTATATTGATATTTGAACATTCATTGAAGTTAATGCATTCCGTTTGCGTAAAACACCTCAGTGGGTAGGTAGCAGGTACGTATTATAAATACACGAGCAGTCGTTCAAAGTGTATGGACTAACTGGTTTGCCTAAATTGATTTCGTGTTTTGAGGAAACGTTTATAATCTTTTACAATTGAATATGATTTGAAAAAATATTAAAAACAATTATGGTTGTACTCCTTACACCTAAATCAATATTTTTAAACGATTCCGAGATACCTATTACAAGTTTTTAATCAATCACGATTATTTAAAATCAGAAATTCACAGTTGGCTAATTTGAATATACACCAAAATAATAATCTTGTTTTAGTTTTCCCTACAAGGTAGAATGACCTAAATTTTTGATATTGTAAAAATATAATACTACTGCTGGGTGTAGGTACTCACATCTAAAACGCAAACTGCCAGTGAACACAATCCTTCCAGCGTCTTTTCACCCTGGCACGAAACGGACACTGCGATACTATGCATGAATCTTGAAATAAGAAATATACTTAACAATAATAATATATCAAAATTAAAATATGTACCTATCTAATATTGAAACTACAACGTAAACGCCAATCGACAAGACCGTACGATTGAATTTGTTCCCTGAAAGAGTCAGTTTGCTCTGCAAAACTAACAGTGCTAATAGTAAACCATTATTATCGAGAAAACTATCAGTTGGATAAAATATAATAAGAATAATTATTCTTTAATGGGTCGATGATAAACTGTATGATTCATACAAGATAATAGAATTGGACACATAAACTGTATTATTTATGTTAATATAATTATAAGTCCACATTCATTGCATTTTAGTTGTATAAACATAAATAATCATCTAGTTATTACATATGAAATGTTTCAAATACCACGTTTACGTGTTTTAACATAAATTGTAATTCTTAGGTATAAAAATTGGACGTTTTATAAATGTTTATCTACTAAATAATTTGTAAACATTCAATTTGATGAAATTCGTCGAAATTTTAACTTTCAATGATTATATAAAAAAAAACATGTCATTGGTGTACAGTTATTCGTTTTGGAATTACAAGAAAACAAGATAAATTCATATTTTTATCATTATTACGCATGTTGTCGAGAATAAAACTCAAAATGATTATAAAAAAAAAAAAAAGCACACACACATCATTGTAAAATCAATACATCCATCTTAATCTAAAATATTTTAAAACTATGATTGTGTTAGTCACATTCTAGTGGAAATTATATTTTCTCCTATTTACCCAATCTGAATGATACGAAATTCTAAAAATTAATAAAATCACGATTATAACTACAAAATAGAGACATCGACTTGGTTTATAATTTTATAATATTTTTCCTAAATTATCTTTTTGTATAGAGAATCTTAAGGTGGATTAGACATTGAGAACTATATCCCAGCGATTTTCAAACTAGTATTTGTATACACTTTTATACATAGATTACCTATTGATGAATTAATTCTCGGTTTCGGTCTCTGAAATTTTCTTCCCATAACTGTGCTTGGCGTTCGAAGCCATCCGTCTATTCGTTGTAATTTGTGACATTTTTTTTTGTCTCTGTGATGTGCAGTTTTTTTGTTAAATTTTTAATGGTAAAATAACAGAATACAAATTATGAAGAATTGTTTCGTCTGTATATTAAATGTTGCATTTTATGGCTAAAGGTTAGATTTCACTTACGAAGAAAATGTTGAACATTCTCAGGTACCATAATGCTGCTGATAAAATGTATTCTCTTGCGTGTCACGCATCTCAAATGGAGATATCTGTGTTAATCGATGTAATGTTTAATAGAGAAAAAAAATGTTTCATTAATAGCTTACATAATATATTTATTTATAGCAAGACGATACAGTGATTATGTGGGTGACGATAATTATATATTTTGCTGTGGCACACGTACGTGTTAAAATATTTGAAATACAAAATATAAAGTAATCGAAATGTTCGTGTCTACAACTTTTTACACTTTCATTAAAATATGTCCTATGGTTTATTTCTTTTAATTTTTGTTTGGTTCCAAACTGCTGTTGTCATCTAACTTTTTCCGTCGGCGTCAGACCGTTCCTGAGAATTTGCATGTTCTCTTGGCACCTATCATTTCGCATCTGAACATATTGTTTAAGGGGATGTGGTTTAGGTTTGAGCGATGATGATGGTGGAATTTTGTTTGAAGACATTCTGTATACTGAAATAATAAAAAGAACCCTTTAGTAAATACACTGATGCGTACGGAACTCAATCAATCTGAAAACCATGTCATACAAACAAGTATATTCCATGAATTGAAATCGTAAACATAATACAAATAAAGCATCGTCAAATTAGTTATGATATATTGATATTTGAACATTCATTGAAGTTAATGCATTCCGTTTGCGTAAAACACCTCAGCGGGTAGGTAGCAGGTACGTATTATAAATACACGAGCAGTCGTTCAAAGTGTATGGACTAACTGGTTTGCCTAAATTGATTTCGTGTTTTGAGGAAACGTTTATAATCTTTTACAATTGAATATGATTTGAAAAAATATTAAAAACAATTATGGTTGTACTCCTTACACCTAAATCAATATTTTTAAACGATTCCGAGATACCTATTACAAGTTTTTAATCAATCACGATTATTTAAAATCAGAAATTCACAGTTGGCTAATTTGAATATACACCAAAATAATAATCTTGTTTTAGTTTTCCCTACAAGGTAGAATGACCTAAATTTTTGATATTGTAAAAATATAATACTACTGCTGGGTGTAGGTACTCACATCTAAAACGCAAACTGCCAGTGAACACAATCCTTCCAGCGTCTTTTCACCCTGGCTCGAAACGGACACTGCGATACTATGCATGAATCTTGAAATAAGAAATATACTTAACAATAATATAGCAAAATTAAAATATGTACCTATCTAATATTGAAACTACAACGTAAACGCAAATCGACAAGACCGTACGATTGAATTTGTTCCCTGAAAGAGTCAGTTTGCTCTGCAAAACTAACAGTGCTAATAGTAAACCATTATTATCGAGAAAACTATCAGTTGGATAAAATATAATAAGAATAATTATTCTTTAATGGGTCGATGATAAACTGTATGATTCATACAAGATAATAGAATTGGACACATAAACTGTATTATTTATGTTAATATAATTATAAGTCCACATTCATTGCATTTTAGTTGTATAAACATAAATAATCATCTAGTTATTACATATGAAATGTTTCAAATACCACGTTTACGTGTTTTAACATAAATTGTAATCCTTAGGTATAAAAATTGGACGTTTTATAAATGTTTATCTACTAAATAATTTGTAAACATTCAATTTGATGAAATTCGTCGAAATTTTAACTTTCAATGATTATATAAAAAAAACATGTCATTGGTGTACAGTTATTCGTTTTGGAATTACAAGAAAACAAGATAAATTCATATTTTTATCATTATTACGCATGTTGTCGAGAATAAAACTCAAAATGATTATAAAAAAAAAAAAAAAGCACACACACATCATTGTAAAATCAATACATCCATCAGAATCTAAAATATTTTAAAACTATGATTGTGTTAGTCACATTCTAGTGGAAATTATATTTTCTCCTATTTACCCAATCTGAATGATACGAAATTCTAAAAATTAATAAAATCACGATTATAACTACAAAATAGAGACATTGACTTGGTTTATAATTTTATAATATTTTTCCTAAATTATCTTTTTGTATAGAGAATCTTAAGGTGGATTAGACATTGAGAACTATATCCCAGCGATTTTCAAACTAGTATTTGTATACACTTTTATACATAGATTACCTATTGATGAATTAATTCTCGGTTTCGGTCTCTGAAATTTTCTTCCCATAACTGTGCTTGGCGTTCGAAGCCATCCGTCTATTCGTTGTAATTTGTGACATTTTTTTTTGTCTCTGTGATGTGCAGTTTTTTTGTTAAATTTTTAATGGTAAAATAACAGAATACAAATTATGAAGAATTGTTTCGTCTGTATATTAAATGTTGCATTATATAGCTAAAGGTTAGATTTCACTTACGATGAAAATGTTGAACATTCTCAGGTACCATAATGCTGCTGATAAAATGTATTCTCTTGCGTGTCACGCATCTCAAATGGAGATATCTGTGTTAATCGATGTAAAGTTTAATAGAGAAAAAAAATGTTTCATTAATAGCTTACATAATATATTTATTTATAGCAAGACGATACAGTGATTATGTGGGTGACGATAATTATATATTTTGCTGTGGCACACGTACGTGTTAAAATATTTGAAATACAAAATATAAAGTAATCGAAATGTTCGTGTCTACAACTTTTTACACTTTCATTAAAATATGTCCTATGGTTTATTTCTTTTAATTTTTGTTTGGTTCCAAACTGCTGTTGTCATCTAACTTTTTCCGTCGGCGTCAGACCGTTCCTTAGAATTTGCATGTTCTCTTGGCACCTATCATTTCGCATCTGGACATATTGTTTAAGGGGATGTGGTTTAGGTTTGAGCGATGATGATGGTGGAATTTTGTTTGAAGACATTCTGTATACTGAAATAATAAAAAGAACCCTTTAGTAAATACACTGATGCGTACGGAACTCAATCAATCTGAAAACCATGTCATACAAACAAGTATATTCCATGAATTGAAATCGTAAACATAATACAAATAAAGCATCGTCAAATTAGTTATGATATATTGATATTTGAACATTCATTGAAGTTAATGCATTCCGTTTGCGTAAAACACCTCAGCGGGTAGGTAGCAGGTACGTATTATAAATACACGAGCAGTCGTTCAAAGTGTATGGACTAACTGGTTTGCCTAAATTGATTTCGTGTTTTGAGGAAACGTTTATAATCTTTTACAATTGAATATGATTTGAAAAAATATTAAAAACAATTATAGTTGTACTCCTTACACCTAAATCAATATTTTTAAACGATTCCGAGATACCTATTACAAGTTTTTAATCAATCACGATTATTTAAAATCAGAAATTCACAGTTGGCTAATTTGAATATACACCAAAATAATAATCTTGTTTTAGTTTTCCCTACAAGGTAGAATGACCTAAATTTTTGATATTGTAAAAATATAATACTACTGCTGGGTGTAGGTACTCACATCTAAAACGCAAACTGCCAGTGAACACAATCCTTCCAGCGTCTTTTCACCCTGGCTCGAAACGGACACTGCGATACTATGCATGAATCTTGAAATAAGAAATATACTTAACAATAATATAGCAAAATTAAAATATGTACCTATCTAATATTGAAACTACAACGTAAACGCCAATCGACAAGACCGTACGATTGAATTTGTTCCCTGAAAGAGTCAGTTTGCTCTGCAAAACTAACAGTGCTAATAGTAAACCATTATTATCGAGAAAACTATCAGTTGGATAAAAAATAATAAGAATAATTATTCTTTAATGGGTCGATGATAAACTGTATGATTCATACAAGATAATAGAATTGGACACATAAACTGTATTATTTATGTTAATATAATTATAAGTCCACATTCATTGCATTTTAGTTGTATAAACATAAATAATCATCTAGTTATTACATATGAAATGTTTCAAATACCACGTTTACGTGTTTTAACATAAATTGTAATCCTTAGGTATAAAAATTGGCCGTTTTATAAATGTTTATCTACTAAATAATTTGTAAACATTCAATTTGATGAAATTCGTCGAAATTTTAACTTTCAATGATTATATAAAAAAAACATGTCATTGGTGTACAGTTATTCGTTTTGGAATTACAAGAAAACAAGATAAATTCATATTTTTATCATTATTACGCATGTTGTCGAGAATAAAACTCAAAATGATTATAAAAAAAAAAAAAAAGCACACACACATCATTGTAAAATCAATACATCCATCTTAATCTAAAATATTTTAAAACTATGATTGTGTTAGTCACATTCTAGTGGAAATTATATTTTCTCCTATTTACCCAATCTGAATGATACGAAATTCTAAAAATTAATAAAATCACGATTATAACTACAAAATAGAGACATCGACTTGGTTTATAATTTTATAATATTTTTCCTAAATTATCTTTTTGTATAGAGAATCTTAAGGTGGATTAGACATTGAGAACTATATCCCAGCGATTTTCAAACTAGTATTTGTATACACTTTTATACATAGATTACCTATTGATGAATTAATTCTCGGTTTCGGTCTCTGAAATTTTCTTCCCATAACTGTGCTTGGCGTTCGAAGCCATCCGTCTATTCGTTGTAATTTGTGACATTTTTTTTTGTCTCTGTGATGTGCAGTTTTTTTGTTAAATTTTTAATGGTAAAATAACAGAATACAAATTATGAAGAATTGTTTCGTCTGTATATTAAATGTTGCATTTAATGGCTAAAGGTTAGATTTCACTTACGAAGAAAATGTTGAACATTCTCAGGTACCATAATGCTGCTGATAAAATGTATTCTCTTGCGTGTCACGCATCTCAAATGGAGATATCTGTGTTAATCGATGTAATGTTTAATAGAGAAAAAAAATGTTTCATTAATAGCTTACATAATATATTTATTTATAGCAAGACGATACAGTGATTATGTGGGTGACGATAATTATATATTTTGCTGTGGCACACGTACGTGTTAAAATATTTGAAATACAAAATATAAAGTAATCGAAATGTTCGTGTCTACAACTTTTTACACTTTCATTAAAATATGTCCTATGGTTTATTTCTTTTAATTTTTGTTTGGTTCCAAAGTGCTGTTGTCATCTAACTTTTTCCGTCGGCGTCAGACCGTTCCTTAGAATTTGCATGTTCTCTTGGCACCTATCATTTCGCATCTGGACATATTGTTTAAGGGGATGTGGTTTAGGTTTGAGCGATGATGATGGTGGAATTTTGTTTGAAGACATTCTGTATACTGAAATAATAAAAAGAACCCTTTAGTAAATACACTGATGCGTACGGAACTCAATCAATCTGAAAACCATGTCATACAAACAAGTATATTCCATGAATTGAAATCGTAAACATAATACAAATAAAGCATCGTCAAATTAGTTATGATATATTGATATTTGAACATTCATTGAAGTTAATGCATTCCGTTTGCGTAAAACACCTCAGCGGGTAGGTAGCAGGTACGTATTATAAATACACGAGCAGTCGTTCAAAGTGTATGGACTAACTGGTTTGCCTAAATTGATTTCGTGTTTTGAGGAAACGTTTATAATCTTTTACAATTGAATATGATTTGAAAAAATATTAAAAACAATTATGGTTGTACTCCTTACACCTAAATCAATATTTTTAAACGATTCCGAGATACCTATTACAAGTTTTTAATCAATCACGATTATTTAAAATCAGAAATTCACAGTTGGCTAATTTGAATATACACCAAAATAATAATCTTGTTTTAGTTTTCCCTACAAGGTAGAATGACATAAATTTTTGATATTGTAAAAATATAATACTACTGCTGGGTGTAGGTACTCACATCTAAAACGCAAACTGCCAGTGAACACAATCCTTCCAGCGTCTTTTCACCCTGGCACGAAACGGACACTGCGATACTATGCATGAATCTTGAAATAAGAAATATACTTAACAATAATATAGCAAAATTAAAATATGTACCTATCTAATATTGAAACTACAACGTAAACGCCAATCGACAAGACCGTACGATTGAATTTGTTCCCTGAAAGAGTCAGTTTGCTCTGCAAAACTAACAGTGCTAATAGTAAACCATTATTATCGAGAAAACTATCAGTTGGATAAAATATAATAAGAATAATTATTCTTTAATGGGTCGATGATAAACTGTATGATTCATACAAGATAATAGAATTGGACACATAAACTGTATTATTTATGTTAATATAATTATAAGTCCACATTCATTGCATTTTAGTTGTATAAACATAAATTATCATCTAGTTATTACATATGAAATGTTTCAAATATCACGTTTACGTGTTTTAACATAAATTGTAATCCTTAGGTATAAAAATTGGACGTTTTATAAATGTTTATCTACTAAATAATTTGTAAACATTCAATTTGATGAAATTCGTCGAAATTTTAACTTTCAATGATTCTATAAAAAAAACATGTCATTGGTGTACAGTTATTCGTTTTGGAATTACAAGAAAACAAGATAAATTCATATTTTTATCATTATTACGCATGTTGTCGAGAATAAAACTCAAAATGATTATAAAAAAAAAAAAAGCACACACACATCATTGTAAAATCAATACATCCATCTTAATCTAAAATATTTTAAAACTATGATTGTGTTAGTCACATTCTAGTGGAAATTATATTTTCTCCTATTTACCCAATCTGAATGATACGAAATTCTAAAAATTAATAAAATCACGATTATAACTACAAAATAGAGACATCGACTTGGTTTATAATTTTATAATATTTTTCCTAAATTATCTTTTTGTATAGAGAATCTTAAGGTGGATTAGACATTGAGAACTATATCCCAGCGATTTTCAAACTAGTAATTGTATACACTTTTATACATAGATTACCTATTGATGAATTAATTCTCGGTTTTGGTCTCTGAAATTTTCTTCCCATAACTGTGCTTGGCGTTCGAAGTCATCCGTCTATTCGTTGTAATTTGTGACATTTTTTTTTGTCTCTGTGATGTGCAGTTTTTTTGTTAAATTTTTAATGGTAAAATAACAGAATACAAATTATGAAGAATTGTTTCGTCTGTATATTAAATGTTGCATTTTATGGCTAAAGGTTAGATTTCACTTACGAAGAAAATGTTGAACATTCTCAGGTACCATAATGCTGCTGATAAAATGTATTCTCTTGCGTGTCACGCATCTCAAATGGAGATATCTGTGTTAATCGATGTAATGTTTAATAGAGAAAAAAAATGTTTCATTAATAGCTTACATAATATATTTATTTATAGCAAGACGATACAGTGATTATGTGGGTGACGATAATTATATATTTTGCTGTGGCACACGTACGTGTTAAAATATTTGAAATACAAAATATAAAGTAATCGAAATGTTCGTGTCTACAACTTTTTACACTTTCATTAAAATATGTCCTATGGTTTATTTCTTTTAATTTTTGTTTGGTTCCAAAGTGCTGTTGTCATCTAACTTTTTCCGTCGGCGTCAGACCGTTCCTTAGAATTTGCATGTTCTCTTGGCACCTATCATTTCGCATCTGGACATATTGTTTAAGGGGATGTGGTTTAGGTTTGAGCGATGATGATGGTGGAATTTTGTTTGAAGACATTCTGTATACTGAAATAATAAAAAGAACCCTTTAGTAAATACACTGATGCGTACGGAACTCAATCAATCTGAAAACCATGTCATACAAACAAGTATATTCCATGAATTGAAATCGTAAACATAATACAAATAAAGCATCGTCAAATTAGTTATGATATATTGATATTTGAACATTCATTGAAGTTAATGCATTCCGTTTGCGTAAAACACCTCAGCGGGTAGGTAGCAGGTACGTATTATAAATACACGAGCAGTCGTTCAAAGTGTATGGACTAACTGGTTTGCCTAAATTGATTTCGTGTTTTGAGGAAACGTTTATAATCTTTTACAATTGAATATGATTTGAAAAAATATTAAAAACAATTATGGTTGTACTCCTTACACCTAAATCAATATTTTTAAACGATTCCGAGATACCTATTACAAGTTTTTAATCAATCACGATTATTTAAAATCAGAAATTCACAGTTGGCTAATTTGAATATACACCAAAATAATAATCTTGTTTTAGTTTTCCCTACAAGGTAGAATGACCTAAATTTTTGATATTGTAAAAATATAATACTACTGCTGGGTGTAGGTACTCACATCTAAAACGCAAACTGCCAGTGAACACAATCCTTCCAGCGTCTTTTCACCCTGGCTCGAAACGGACACTGCGATACTATGCATGAATCTTGAAATAAGAAATATACTTAACAATAATATAGCAAAATTAAAATATGTACCTATCTAATATTGAAACTACAACGTAAACGCCAATCGACAAGACCGTACGATTGAATTTGTTCCCTGAAAGAGTCAGTTTGCTCTGCAAAACTAACAGTGCTAATAGTAAACCATTATTATCGAGAAAACTATCAGTTGGATAAAAAATAATAAGAATAATTATTCTTTAATGGGTCGATGATAAACTGTATGATTCATACAAGATAATAGAATTGGACACATAAACTGTATTATTTATGTTAATATAATTATAAGTCCACATTCATTGCATTTTAGTTGTATAAACATAAATAATCATCTAGTTATTACATATGAAATGTTTCAAATACCACGTTTACGTGTTTTAACATAAATTGTAATCCTTAGGTATAAAAATTGGCCGTTTTATAAATGTTTATCTACTAAATAATTTGTAAACATTCAATTTGATGAAATTCGTCGAAATTTTAACTTTCAATGATTATATAAAAAAAACATGTCATTGGTGTACAGTTATTCGTTTTGGAATTACAAGAAAACAAGATAAATTCATATTTTTATCATTATTACGCATGTTGTCGAGAATAAAACTCAAAATGATTATAAAAAAAAAAAAAAAGCACACACACATCATTGTAAAATCAATACATCCATCTTAATCTAAAATATTTTAAAACTATGATTGTGTTAGTCACATTCTAGTGGAAATTATATTTTCTCTTATTTACCCAATCTGAATGATACGAAATTCTAAAAATTAATAAAATCACGATTATAACTACAAAATAGAGACATCGACTTGGTTTATAATTTTATAATATTTTTCCTAAATTATCTTTTTGTATAGAGAATCTTAAGGTGGATTAGACATTGAGAACTATATCCCAGCGATTTTCAAACTAGTATTTGTATACACTTTTATACATAGATTACCTATTGATGAATTAATTCTCGGTTTCGGTCTCTGAAATTTTCTTCCCATAACTGTGCTTGGCGTTCGAAGCCATCCGTCTATTCGTTGTAATTTGTGACATTTTTTTTTGTCTCTGTGATGTGCAGTTTTTTTGTTAAATTTTTAATGGTAAAATAACAGAATACAAATTATGAAGAATTGTTTCGTCTGTATATTAAATGTTGCATTTTATGGCTAAAGGTTAGATTTCACTTACGAAGAAAATGTTGAACATTCTCAGGTACCATAATGCTGCTGATAAAATGTATTCTCTTGCGTGTCACGCATCTCAAATGGAGATATCTGTGTTAATCGATGTAATGTTTAATAGAGAAAAAAAATGTTTCATTAATAGCTTACATAATATATTTATTTATAGCAAGACGATACAGTGATTATGTGGGTGACGATAATTATATATTTTGCTGTGGCACACGTACGTGTTAAAATATTTGAAATACAAAATATAAAGTAATCGAAATGTTCGTGTCTACAACTTTTTACACTTTCATTAAAATATGTCCTATGGTTTATTTCTTTTAATTTTTGTTTGGTTCCAAAGTGCTGTTGTCATCTAACTTTTTCCGTCGGCGTCAGACCGTTCCTTAGAATTTGCATGTTCTCTTGGCACCTATCATTTCGCATCTGGACATATTGTTTAAGGGGATGTGGTTTAGGTTTGAGCGATGATGATGGTGGAATTTTGTTTGAAGACATTCTGTATACTGAAATAATAAAAAGAACCCTTTAGTAAATACACTGATGCGTACGGAACTCAATCAATCTGAAAACCATGTCATACAAACAAGTATATTCCATGAATTGAAATCGTAAACATAATACAAATAAAGCATCGTCAAATTAGTTATGATATATTGATATTTGAACATTCATTGAAGTTAATGCATTCCGTTTGCGTAAAACACCTCAGCGGGTAGGTAGCAGGTACGTATTATAAATACACGAGCAGTCGTTCAAAGTGTATGGACTAACTGGTTTGCCTAAATTGATTTCGTGTTTTGAGGAAACGTTTATAATCTTTTACAATTGAATATGATTTGAAAAAATATTAAAAACAATTATAGTTGTACTCCTTACACCTAAATCAATATTTTTAAACGATTCCGAGATACCTATTACAAGTTTTTAATCAATCACGATTATTTAAAATCAGAAATTCACAGTTGGCTAATTTGAATATACACCAAAATAATAATCTTGTTTTAGTTTTCCCTACAAGGTAGAATGACCTAAATTTTTGATATTGTAAAAATATAATACTACTGCTGGGTGTAGGTACTCACATCTAAAACGCAAACTGCCAGTGAACACAATCCTTCCAGCGTCTTTTCACCCTGGCTCGAAACGGACACTGCGATACTATGCATGAATCTTGAAATAAGAAATATACTTAACAATAATATAGCAAAATTAAAATATGTACCTATCTAATATTGAAACTACAACGTAAACGCCAATCGACAAGACCGTACGATTGAATTTGTTCCCTGAAAGAGTCAGTTTGCTCTGCAAAACTAACAGTGCTAATAGTAAACCATTATTATCGAGAAAACTATCAGTTGGATAAAAAATAATAAGAATAATTATTCTTTAATGGGTCGATGATAAACTGTATGATTCATACAAGATAATAGAATTGGACACATAAACTGTATTATTTATGTTAATATAATTATAAGTCCACATTCATTGCATTTTAGTTGTATAAACATAAATAATCATCTAGTTATTACATATGAAATGTTTCAAATACCACGTTTACGTGTTTTAACATAAATTGTAATCCTTAGGTATAAAAATTGGACGTTTTATAAATGTTTATCTACTAAATAATTTGTAAACATTCAATTTGATGAAATTCGTCGAAATTTTAACTTTCAATGATTATATAAAAAAAACATGTCATTGGTGTACAGTTATTCGTTTTGGAATTACAAGAAAACAAGATAAATTCATATTTTTATCATTATTACGCATGTTGTCGAGAATAAAACTCAAAATGATTATAAAAAAAAAAAAAAAGCACACACACATCATTGTAAAATCAATACATCCATCTTAATCTAAAATATTTTAAAACTATGATTGTGTTAGTCACATTCTAGTGGAAATTATATTTTCTCTTATTTACCCAATCTGAATGATACGAAATTCTAAAAATTAATAAAATCATGATTATAACTACAAAATAGAGACATCGACTTGGTTTATAATTTTATAATATTTTTCCTAAATTATCTTTTTGTATAGAGAATCTTAAGGTGGATTAGACATTGAGAACTATATCCCAGCGATTTTCAAACTAGTATTTGTATACACTTTTATACATAGATTACCTATTGATGAATTAATTCTCGGTTTCGGTCTCTGAAATTTTCTTCCCATAACTGTGCTTGGCGTTCGAAGCCATCCGTCTATTCGTTGTAATTTGTGACATTTTTTTTTGTCTCTGTGATGTGCAGTTTTTTTGTTAAATTTTTAATGGTAAAATAACAGAATACAAATTATGAAGAATTGTTTCGTCTGTATATTAAATGTTGCATTTTATGGCTAAAGGTTAGATTTCACTTACGAAGAAAATGTTGAACATTCTCAGGTACCATAATGCTGCTGATAAAATGTATTCTCTTGCGTGTCACGCATCTCAAATGGAGATATCTGTGTTAATCGATGTAATGTTTAATAGAGAAAAAAAATGTTTCATTAATAGCTTACATAATATATTTATTTATAGCAAGACGATACAGTGATTATGTGGGTGACGATAATTATATATTTTGCTGTGGCACACGTACGTGTTAAAATATTTGAAATACAAAATATAAAGTAATCGAAATGTTCGTGTCTACAACTTTTTACACTTTCATTAAAATATGTCCTATGGTTTATTTCTTTTAATTTTTGTTTGGTTCCAAAGTGCTGTTGTCATCTAACTTTTTCCGTCGGCGTCAGACCGTTCCTTAGAATTTGCATGTTCTCTTGGCACCTATCATTTCGCATCTGGACATATTGTTTAAGGGGATGTGGTTTAGGTTTGAGCGATGATGATGGTGGAATTTTGTTTGAAGACATTCTGTATACTGAAATAATAAAAAGAACCCTTTAGTAAATACACTGATGCGTACGGAACTCAATCAATCTGAAAACCATGTCATACAAACAAGTATATTCCATGAATTGAAATCGTAAACATAATACAAATAAAGCATCGTCAAATTAGTTATGATATATTGATATTTGAACATTCATTGAAGTTAATGCATTCCGTTTGCGTAAAACACCTCAGCGGGTAGGTAGCAGGTACGTATTATAAATACACGAGCAGTCGTTCAAAGTGTATGGACTAACTGGTTTGCCTAAATTGATTTCGTGTTTTGAGGAAACGTTTATAATCTTTTACAATTGAATATGATTTGAAAAAATATTAAAAACAATTATAGTTGTACTCCTTACACCTAAATCAATATTTTTAAACGATTCCGAGATACCTATTACAAGTTTTTAATCAATCACGATTATTTAAAATCAGAAATTCACAGTTGGCTAATTTGAATATACACCAAAATAATAATCTTGTTTTAGTTTTCCCTACAAGGTAGAATGACCTAAATTTTTGATATTGTAAAAATATAATACTACTGCTGGGTGTAGGTACTCACATCTAAAACGCAAACTGCCAGTGAACACAATCCTTCCAGCGTCTTTTCACCCTGGCTCGAAACGGACACTGCGATACTATGCATGAATCTTGAAATAAGAAATATACTTAACAATAATATAGCAAAATTAAAATATGTACCTATCTAATATTGAAACTACAACGTAAACGCCAATCGACAAGACCGTACGATTGAATTTGTTCCCTGAAAGAGTCAGTTTGCTCTGCAAAACTAACAGTGCTAATAGTAAACCATTATTATCGAGAAAACTATCAGTTGGATAAAAAATAATAAGAATAATTATTCTTAAATGGGTCGATGATAAACTGTATGATTCATACAAGATAATAGAATTGGATACATAAACTGTATTATTTATGTTAATATAATTATAAGTCCACATTCATTGCATTTTAGTTGTATAAACATAAATAATCATCTAGTTATTACATATGAAATGTTTCAAATACCACGTTTACGTGTTTTAACATAAATTGTAATCCTTAGGTATAAAAATTGGCCGTTTTATAAATGTTTATCTACTAAATAATTTGTAAACATTCAATTTGATGAAATTCGTCGAAATTTTAACTTTCAATGATTATATAAAAAAAACATGTCATTGGTGTACAGTTATTCGTTTTGGAATTACAAGAAAACAAGATAAATTCATATTTTTATCATTATTACGCATGTTGTCGAGAATAAAACTCAAAATGATTATAAAAAAAAAAAAAAAGCACACACACATCATTGTAAAATCAATACATCCATCTTAATCTAAAATATTTTAAAACTATGATTGTGTTAGTCACATTCTAGTGGAAATTATATTTTCTCCTATTTACCCAATCTGAATGATACGAAATTCTAAAAATTAATAAAATCACGATTATAACTACAAAATAGAGACATCGACTTGGTTTATAATTTTATAATATTTTTCCTAAATTATCTTTTTGTATAGAGAATCTTAAGGTGGATTAGACATTGAGAACTATATCCCAGCGATTTTCAAACTAGTATTTGTATACACTTTTATACATAGATTACCTATTGATGAATTAATTCTCGGTTTCGGTCTCTGAAATTTTCTTCCCATAACTGTGCATGGCGTTCGAAGCCATCCGTCTATTCGTTGTAATTTGTGACATTTTTTTTTGTCTCTGTGATGTGCAGTTTTTTTGTTAAATTTTTAATGGTAAAATAACAGAATACAAATTATGAAGAATTGTTTCGTCTGTATATTAAATGTTGCATTTTATGGCTAAAGGTTAGATTTCACTTACGAAGAAAATGTTGAACATTCTCAGGTACCATAATGCTGCTGATAAAATGTATTCTCTTGCGTGTCACGCATCTCAAATGGAGATATCTGTGTTAATCGATGTAATGTTTAATAGAGAAAAAAAATGTTTCATTAATAGCTTACATAATATATTTATTTATAGCAAGACGATACAGTGATTATGTGGGTGACGATAATTATATATTTTGCTGTGGCACACGTACGTGTTAAAATATTTGAAATACAAAATATAAAGTAATCGAAATGTTCGTGTCTACAACTTTTTACACTTTCATTAAAATATGTCCTATGGTTTATTTCTTTTAATTTTTGTTTGGTTCCAAAGTGCTGTTGTCATCTAACTTTTTCCGTCGGCGTCAGACCGTTCCTTAGAATTTGCATGTTCTCTTGGCACCTATCATTTCGCATCTGGACATATTGTTTAAGGGGATGTGGTTTAGGTTTGAGCGATGATGATGGTGGAATTTTGTTTGAAGACATTCTGTATACTGAAATAATAAAAAGAACCCTTTAGTAAATACACTGATGCGTACGGAACTCAATCAATCTGAAAACCATGTCATACAAACAAGTATATTCCATGAATTGAAATCGTAAACATAATACAAATAAAGCATCGTCAAATTAGTTATGATATATTGATATTTGAACATTCATTGAAGTTAATGCATTCCGTTTGCGTAAAACACCTCAGCGGGTAGGTAGCAGGTACGTATTATAAATACACGAGCAGTCGTTCAAAGTGTATGGACTAACTGGTTTGCCTAAATTGATTTCGTGTTTTGAGGAAACGTTTATAATCTTTTACAATTGAATATGATTTGAAAAAATATTAAAAACAATTATGGTTGTACTCCTTACACCTAAATCAATATTTTTAAACGATTCCGAGATACCTATTACAAGTTTTTAATCAATCACGATTATTTAAAATCAGAAATTCACAGTTGGCTAATTTGAATATACACCAAAATAATAATCTTGTTTTAGTTTTCCCTACAAGGTAGAATGACATAAATTTTTGATATTGTAAAAATATAATACTACTGCTGGGTGTAGGTACTCACATCTAAAACGCAAACTGCCAGTGAACACAATCCTTCCAGCGTCTTTTCACCCTGGCACGAAACGGACACTGCGATACTATGCATGAATCTTGAAATAAGAAATATACTTAACAATAATATAGCAAAATTAAAATATGTACCTATCTAATATTGAAACTACAACGTAAACGCCAATCGACAAGACCGTACGATTGAATTTGTTCCCTGAAAGAGTCAGTTTGCTCTGCAAAACTAACAGTGCTAATAGTAAACCATTATTATCGAGAAAACTATCAGTTGGATAAAAAATAATAAGAATAATTATTCTTTAATGGGTCGATGATAAACTGTATGATTCATACAAGATAATAGAATTGGACACATAAACTGTATTATTTATGTTAATATAATTATAAGTCCACATTCATTGCATTTTAGTTGTATAAACATAAATAATCATCTAGTTATTACATATGAAATGTTTCAAATACCACGTTTACGTGTTTTAACATAAATTGTAATCCTTAGGTATAAAAATTGGACGTTTTATAAATGTTTATCTACTAAATAATTTGTAAACATTCAATTTGATGAAATTCGTCGAAATTTTAACTTTCAATGATTATATAAAAAAAACATGTCATTGGTGTACAGTTATTCGTTTTGGAATTACAAGAAAACAAGATAAATTCATATTTTTATCATTATTACGCATGTTGTCGAGAATAAAACTCAAAATGATTATAAAAAAAAAAAAAAGCACACACACATCATTGTAAAATCAATACATCCATCTTAATCTAAAATATTTTAAAACTATGATTGTGTTAGTCACATTCTAGTGGAAATTATATTTTCTCTTATTTACCCAATCTGAATGATACGAAATTCTAAAAATTAATAAAATCATGATTATAACTACAAAATAGAGACATCGACTTGGTTTATAATTTTATAATATTTTTCCTAAATTATCTTTTTGTATAGAGAATCTTAAGGTGGATTAGACATTGAGAACTATATCCCAGCGATTTTCAAACTAGTATTTGTATACACTTTTATACATAGATTACCTATTGATGAATTAATTCTCGGTTTCGGTCTCTGAAATTTTCTTCCCATAACTGTGCTTGGCGTTCGAAGCCATCCGTCTATTCGTTGTAATTTGTGACATTTTTTTTTGTCTCTGTGATGTGCAGTTTTTTTGTTAAATTTTTAATGGTAAAATAACAGAATACAAATTATGAAGAATTGTTTCGTCTGTATATTAAATGTTGCATTTTATGGCTAAAGGTTAGATTTCACTTACGAAGAAAATGTTGAACATTCTCAGGTACCATAATGCTGCTGATAAAATGTATTCTCTTGCGTGTCACGCATCTCAAATGGAGATATCTGTGTTAATCGATGTAATGTTTAATAGAGAAAAAAAATGTTTCATTAATAGCTTACATAATATATTTATTTATAGCAAGACGATACAGTGATTATGTGGGTGACGATAATTATATATTTTGCTGTGGCACACGTACGTGTTAAAATATTTGAAATACAAAATATAAAGTAATCGAAATGTTCGTGTCTACAACTTTTTACACTTTCATTAAAATATGTCCTATGGTTTATTTCTTTTAATTTTTGTTTGGTTCCAAAGTGCTGTTGTCATCTAACTTTTTCCGTCGGCGTCAGACCGTTCCTTAGAATTTGCATGTTCTCTTGGCACCTATCATTTCGCATCTGGACATATTGTTTAAGGGGATGTGGTTTAGGTTTGAGCGATGATGATGGTGGAATTTTGTTTGAAGACATTCTGTATACTGAAATAATAAAAAGAACCCTTTAGTAAATACACTGATGCGTACGGAACTCAATCAATCTGAAAACCATGTCATACAAACAAGTATATTCCATGAATTGAAATCGTAAACATAATACAAATAAAGCATCGTCAAATTAGTTATGATATATTGATATTTGAACATTCATTGAAGTTAATGCATTCCGTTTGCGTAAAACACCTCAGCGGGTAGGTAGCAGGTACGTATTATAAATACACGAGCAGTCGTTCAAAGTGTATGGACTAACTGGTTTGCCTAAATTGATTTCGTGTTTTGAGGAAACGTTTATAATCTTTTACAATTGAATATGATTTGAAAAAATATTAAAAACAATTATAGTTGTACTCCTTACACCTAAATCAATATTTTTAAACGATTCCGAGATACCTATTACAAGTTTTTAATCAATCACGATTATTTAAAATCAGAAATTCACAGTTGGCTAATTTGAATATACACCAAAATAATAATCTTGTTTTAGTTTTCCCTACAAGGTAGAATGACCTAAATTTTTGATATTGTAAAAATATAATACTACTGCTGGGTGTAGGTACTCACATCTAAAACGCAAACTGCCAGTGAACACAATCCTTCCAGCGTCTTTTCACCCTGGCTCGAAACGGACACTGCGATACTATGCATGAATCTTGAAATAAGAAATATACTTAACAATAATATAGCAAAATTAAAATATGTACCTATCTAATATTGAAACTACAACGTAAACGCCAATCGACAAGACCGTACGATTGAATTTGTTCCCTGAAAGAGTCAGTTTGCTCTGCAAAACTAACAGTGCTAATAGTAAACCATTATTATCGAGAAAACTATCAGTTGGATAAAAAATAATAAGAATAATTATTCTTAAATGGGTCGATGATAAACTGTATGATTCATACAAGATAATAGAATTGGATACATAAACTGTATTATTTATGTTAATATAATTATAAGTCCACATTCATTGCATTTTAGTTGTATAAACATAAATAATCATCTAGTTATTACATATGAAATGTTTCAAATACCACGTTTACGTGTTTTAACATAAATTGTAATCCTTAGGTATAAAAATTGGCCGTTTTATAAATGTTTATCTACTAAATAATTTGTAAACATTCAATTTGATGAAATTCGTCGAAATTTTAACTTTCAATGATTATATAAAAAAAACATGTCATTGGTGTACAGTTATTCGTTTTGGAATTACAAGAAAACAAGATAAATTCATATTTTTATCATTATTACGCATGTTGTCGAGAATAAAACTCAAAATGATTATAAAAAAAAAAAAAAAGCACACACACATCATTGTAAAATCAATACATCCATCTTAATCTAAAATATTTTAAAACTATGATTGTGTTAGTCACATTCTAGTGGAAATTATATTTTCTCCTATTTACCCAATCTGAATGATACGAAATTCTAAAAATTAATAAAATCACGATTATAACTACAAAATAGAGACATCGACTTGGTTTATAATTTTATAATATTTTTCCTAAATTATCTTTTTGTATAGAGAATCTTAAGGTGGATTAGACATTGAGAACTATATCCCAGCGATTTTCAAACTAGTATTTGTATACACTTTTATACATAGATTACCTATTGATGAATTAATTCTCGGTTTCGGTCTCTGAAATTTTCTTCCCATAACTGTGCATGGCGTTCGAAGCCATCCGTCTATTCGTTGTAATTTGTGACATTTTTTTTTGTCTCTGTGATGTGCAGTTTTTTTGTTAAATTTTTAATGGTAAAATAACAGAATACAAATTATGAAGAATTGTTTCGTCTGTATATTAAATGTTGCATTTTATGGCTAAAGGTTAGATTTCACTTACGAAGAAAATGTTGAACATTCTCAGGTACCATAATGCTGCTGATAAAATGTATTCTCTTGCGTGTCACGCATCTCAAATGGAGATATCTGTGTTAATCGATGTAATGTTTAATAGAGAAAAAAAATGTTTCATTAATAGCTTACATAATATATTTATTTATAGCAAGACGATACAGTGATTATGTGGGTGACGATAATTATATATTTTGCTGTGGCACACGTACGTGTTAAAATATTTGAAATACAAAATATAAAGTAATCGAAATGTTCGTGTCTACAACTTTTTACACTTTCATTAAAATATGTCCTATGGTTTATTTCTTTTAATTTTTGTTTGGTTCCAAAGTGCTGTTGTCATCTAACTTTTTCCGTCGGCGTCAGACCGTTCCTTAGAATTTGCATGTTCTCTTGGCACCTATCATTTCGCATCTGGACATATTGTTTAAGGGGATGTGGTTTAGGTTTGAGCGATGATGATGGTGGAATTTTGTTTGAAGACATTCTGTATACTGAAATAATAAAAAGAACCCTTTAGTAAATACACTGATGCGTACGGAACTCAATCAATCTGAAAACCATGTCATACAAACAAGTATATTCCATGAATTGAAATCGTAAACATAATACAAATAAAGCATCGTCAAATTAGTTATGATATATTGATATTTGAACATTCATTGAAGTTAATGCATTCCGTTTGCGTAAAACACCTCAGCGGGTAGGTAGCAGGTACGTATTATAAATACACGAGCAGTCGTTCAAAGTGTATGGACTAACTGGTTTGCCTAAATTGATTTCGTGTTTTGAGGAAACGTTTATAATCTTTTACAATTGAATATGATTTGAAAAAATATTAAAAACAATTATGGTTGTACTCCTTACACCTAAATCAATATTTTTAAACGATTCCGAGATACCTATTACAAGTTTTTAATCAATCACGATTATTTAAAATCAGAAATTCACAGTTGGCTAATTTGAATATACACCAAAATAATAATCTTGTTTTAGTTTTCCCTACAAGGTAGAATGACATAAATTTTTGATATTGTAAAAATATAATACTACTGCTGGGTGTAGGTACTCACATCTAAAACGCAAACTGCCAGTGAACACAATCCTTCCAGCGTCTTTTCACCCTGGCACGAAACGGACACTGCGATACTATGCATGAATCTTGAAATAAGAAATATACTTAACAATAATATAGCAAAATTAAAATATGTACCTATCTAATATTGAAACTACAACGTAAACGCCAATCGACAAGACCGTACGATTGAATTTGTTCCCTGAAAGAGTCAGTTTGCTCTGCAAAACTAACAGTGCTAATAGTAAACCATTATTATCGAGAAAACTATCAGTTGGATAAAATATAATAAGAATAATTATTCTTTAATGGGTCGATGATAAACTGTATGATTCATACAAGATAATAGAATTGGACACATAAACTGTATTATTTATGTTAATATAATTATAAGTCCACATTCATTGCATTTTAGTTGTATAAACATAAATTATCATCTAGTTATTACATATGAAATGTTTCAAATACCACGTTTACGTGTTTTAACATAAATTGTAATCCTTAGGTATAAAAATTTGCCGTTTTATAAATGTTTATCTACTAAATAATTTGTAAACATTCAATTTGATGAAATTCGTCGAAATTTTAACTTTCAATGATTATATAAAAAAAACATGTCATTGGTGTACAGTTATTCGTTTTGGAATTACAAGAAAACAAGATAAATTCATATTTTTATCATTATTACGCATGTTGTCGAGAATAAAACTCAAAATGATTATAAAAAAAAAAAAAAAAGCACACACACATCATTGTAAAATCAATACATCCATCTTAATCTAAAATATTTTAAAACTATGATTGTGTTAGTCACATTCTAGTGGAAATTATATTTTCTCCTATTTACCCAATCTGAATGATACGAAATTCTAAAAATTAATAAAATCACGATTATAACTACAAAATAGAGACATCGACTTGGTTTATAATTTTATAATATTTTTCCTAAATTATCTTTTTGTATAGAGAATCTTAAGGTGGATTAGACATTGAGAACTATATCCCAGCGATTTTCAAACTAGTATTTGTATACACTTTTATACATAGATTACCTATTGATGAATTAATTCTCGGTTTCGGTCTCTGAAATTTTCTTCCCATAACTGTGCTTGGCGTTCGAAGCCATCCGTCTATTCGTTGTAATTTGTGACATTTTTTTTTGTCTCTGTGATGTGCAGTTTTTTTGTTAAATTTTTAATGGTAAAATAACAGAATACAAATTATGAAGAATTGTTTCGTCTGTATATTAAATGTTGCATTTTATAGCTAAAGGTTAGATTTCACTTACGAAGAAAATGTTGAACATTCACAGGTACCATAATGCTGCTGATAAAATGTGATCGCGCCGGGAACGATACAATTATAGCTCGTGCGCCCGGTACAGCAATACTTGTACGCAACGTTCACACACCGATCGACTTGTGTTTGTGTGTATATATGTTATAGCGACTCAAAGGAAGTGGACGGGTTCGCCGTGCAAGACCAGAGAGTGCTAGTGTGTGGTGGGTGTGTGAGTGTGTAGATGTGATAGTGTGTAAGCTTATAAAATAATGACAGAAAGGTAACTCTATTTAATAATGGATAACACGGTTGCTGGTAAAAATGGTTGTTGTATTGTACACAAAATAAATAATTATTTGTGGACACAAGGAATATAAAAAATCACAGCAACATAAAGGTATAAAATATGACTAATAATATTGTGGCCCTTCTGGCCCAACAGGATATAATAATAAATAATAAATAATAACTCACAATTTGGACGGTGCACGGCTGGCCAGCTGCTACCCTTGCCTGTATAATAGTTTTATAATAGACACACAACAATAATAATATAAATTCACTGGCTATTCAAGCCAGACAATAATTTAAATAGCAATAACTAAGTACAGTTATAATATGATACTGTTTAAAATAACCCGACGATTAGCGTTGCGGTATATGCCAACAAAATAATAAAATATGCAAACGGCTATTAGAGCCGATGCTAACTATATAATATTTGTGGCGATTCGCGCCTATATAAACAATGAATTATTACAATAATAATAACAGACACTGACGGCGATTCGCGCCTACAAAGAGTATAATAATATTTGTGGCGATTCGCGCCTATAATACACAATGAATTATTACAATAATAATAAAAAGACACTGGCGGCGATTCGCGCCTACAAAAAGTATAATAATATTGTTGGCTATTCGAGCCAAAAATGTATCTAATAAAATGCCGGCGATTAGCGTAATTTCGGCGTTGGCGTAACGGGATAGACTGACTACTCCGGCGGCCGTGTTAAAGCTTCCACACAGCGAGCCGTCGGCGGCTGCATTACATAATTCATTATCTACATTTATCTATTACATAATAATTCACGGACGACACAATTGACATAAAAATAATAAATACAAAACTTGCGGTGTGTGTGTGTGTGTGTGTGTGATCGGTCGGTGTGGACGGACTATTACGACGCTACCGCCGGCGCGAACATTCTCCCCCCCGTTGAGAAATCTATTTTTCAACAGCCTCCTCTGCATCGATTGGGAGCTTGCAAAGTTTTGCGACTGGACGGCGCATTGTTTTACCGGAAGAGTTACGTACGGACACAACCCTTACGTTACCGTCACAACCTAGATGTAGTTCTATAACGCGTGCTAAGTGCCACTTAAAGGGCGGTAGGTTGTCTTCTTTGACAATTACTAAATCGTCTATGGCTAGGTTGGAGCTTCCTGATGTCCACTTTCCACGGACCTGTAGTTGGGGTAGGTACTCCATGTGCCATCGCTTCCAGAAAGTTTGAAGAAGATGTTGTACAAATTTCCAACATCGCATTGCATGTGGTTCTTCGCCATTTAAATCAGGTTCTGGGAACGACGTTACAGGTGCACCGAGTAAGAAGTGCGCTGGGGTAAGTGAGGTGAAGTCGTTAGGATCGCTGCTCATAGGTGTCAATGGTCGGGAATTGAGGCAGGCTTCAATTTGACATAGCAGTGTACTGAGCTCACTTAGAGTTAGCTTTGCCTCTCCAGTAGTCCTAGCCAAGTGGTGTTTAGCGCTCTTAACTGCTGCTTCCCACAGCCCTCCAAAATGAGGGGCTGATGGGGGATTGAAGCGCCAGGTGATCCCTTCATTTGCTAGCTGACTGCCAAAATGTTGAGTATATTTGGTCAACTCCTTGTTCGCTCCAACGAAGTTTGTTCCGTTATCGCTCCACAGTTCTGCGGGTTTGCCTCGTCTAGCAACAAATCGTCTTAAGGCCGCTATAAAAGCCTTGCTCGTTAAGTCCTCGACTGCTTCTATATGAACCGCTCTTGTAGAAAAACACACGAATATTGATACCCACGCCTTTGTTCCTGATCGACCCCTGATTCCGCTTCGGATGATTAACGGTCCTGCAAAATCCACGCCCGTGTACGTGAAGGGACGTGAACATTGTACTCTTTCCTTTGGTAATGGCGCCATTATTGGAATTTGAAAGGTCGGTTTGCTCCGTACACACTTCACGCACCTTCGAACTGTTGAGCGCGCTAATAGTCTACCAGACAGCGGCCAATACCTCTGCCTGATTTCCGCTAATAATAACTGAGGACCACAATGCAATAATTTCATGTGATAATCTAAGAATATCAACTGTGTAATTCTGTGATTGTATGGAAGAATTATTGGTTGTCTTTGGTCTTGTGAAAGATTGGCATTGTCAAGACGACCACCCACTACTATCATGCCATACCTTAGACCGATGTTCAATGACCTTAACTTGCTTCGACCAGGAATGTCCTTATTTTTTGCTAATGCTTCATGCTCCTCCGGAAAGGCCTCCCTTTGAGCATAAGTTATCAGTCTCTGTTCAGCAACCATTAACTCTTTAACTGTCAGATAGCGTACTAGTTGTGGGGTGCGTTTAGTTTTTATGAATTCAATGAACCGCAGAATCCACGCAGTTGCTCGACGTAGGCGTTGCCAGTTTGAGCATGAATCAACAAGTCGCATTGGTAACGGCACTGTTAAAAGAACGAAACGTACGGTTTTCTGCTCAGGTAATTCTTCTCCAGTTGGCAGTGATACTCGTTCGAATCGCCAACCATTTTGCTCATGAGATAGCCATTTTGGTCCACTCCACCACAACTCGATGCCTTTCAAGTCTTGCGCCTTCACACCCCTCGATAACACATCTGCTGGATTATCGTAAGTCCTCACATAGTACCATTGCTCAGTATTGGTAATATCTAAAATCTGTGCAACACGGTTTGACACATAAGTTTTCAAGCGACTAGATTGGCTATTCAACCATCCCAACACTATAGTTGAATCGGTCCACAGGTAAAATTTATGTATGTCAACCTTCCATGACTTGGCTACCTTCATTGCTAACTGAGCCAGTACTAGGGCTCCTCCCAATTCTAATCTAGGGATTGTAGCTCCCTTGAGAGGGGCGACCCGAGTAGATGCGCACAATAATCGTGATTGCCATACTCCGCTTGGCAGTTTACACCGTACATAAATACATGCACCATAGGCATTTTCTGATGCATCACAAAAGCCGTGAAACTCGGTCCTTAATCCTGCACATGCGACTGCCTTTCTTGGAATTTCCAGTGTTTTAAGCGTACTGAGGTCTGACCAGTAATTGTACCATTTTTGTTTTATTTCAACAGACAATGAACTATCCCAATCTGCTTTAACGAGCCATAGTTGCTGCAGAAAAATTTTTCCTTTTACCAACACTGGAGCAAGGAATCCTAGTGGGTCAAATATACTGTTTAGAGCGGACAGGAGACTACGCTTAGTTGCTTCTCTGTTCTTGTCAGAAATCGCTACGTTGAACTGAAAGACGTCTACCACTGGCTTCCAACATAGGCCTAACGATTTAATTACGTCATTTTCACCCAAATCTAACACTAATAACTCATCATCATTTTTGTTGTCGATATGTTCGAGTACTGACTGCGAGTTTGAACACCATTTTCGTAATGGCATTTTTGCTGAATTCAATATCCTAGTAATATTCCTCTGTAGACGTAAACACTCTTCCTCAGTTTGTGCACCAGACAGGAGGTCATCCATGTAGAAATCTGTTCGTACTGCCTTAGCTGCATTGGGAAACTGACTGTTGAATTCTTCTGATAGGACTGACAGACATTTTGTGGTCATGAATGAAGCAGAAGTTGTACCGTATGCAACTCTTCCCAGTCTATAAGTCCGTAACGCTTCACTAGGGTTTGACCTCCAGACGATACGCTGCAAGTTTCGGTCTTCTTCTGCAACCTCTACCTGTCGAAACATTTTTTCTACGTCCGCAGTGATAACGAACTGATGACTTCTAAACCGACATAAGATCGAAAACAATTCTTCTTGGATACTCGGGCCACACATTAGGACATCGTTTAAAGATAGTCCTGATGAGCTCTTAGCTGATGCGTCGAAAACTACTCGTACCTTTGTAGTTAGACTGGCCGTTTTGACCACTGCGTGGTGTGGTAAGTAAAATTGCCTTGATGTTGGAATTTCGTTTTCAATTACTTCCTCCATGTGACCCATTTCTAAATATTGTGTCATGAATTTTACATACTCGGTACGTAGTTGTTCATCTCGTGATAATCTTCTTTCAACGCTAATGAAGCGTGACATGGCCATAGATATGCTATCGCCTAGTTGGCTAACTTCTGGTTTTACAGGTAGACGGAGCACAAACCGACCATCAGCTCTCCTGGTGGCAGTTTTTTCGAAATGTCGTACCGTTTCCTGTTCTTCTACATGACGCTTATTGGCCTTGGATAACCTACCGAACAATCCTTGATCTGTTTTCATTGTTCGCCATTCGTCTTCTAATGACGCTCCAATACTCACTAAGCAATTAACGTTAAACTCTCCGGTCATAACCCAGCCTAATTTTGTGGATTGTAATGTGAGATTACCAGTTTGAAGCGGAATCCTTTCTGACTCTAACAACTCAAAAAATATTCCTGCACCCATTAACATATCGATGGTACCTGCTTGGTCGAACTGAGGGTCAGCTAACTGTGAGAGTATATTTTCTTTGATTCCCCAGCCGTCTGAGGGTCTTGTACTTGATGATAATGTGTTGACAATTGATGGTAACACGTAACATGATATGTTAGCTTGGAATGGTGATACTCGGGAACAAACCTTGATGTCTACCCTTGTAGTCGATTGTGTTTTGCTTGAACCGATTCCACTCACTGGCAATGCAACCCTTTCTCCTGATAGTTTAAGTACGTTTTGTAACCTTTTAGATATAAAATTCACTTGAGCGCCGCTGTCTAACACGGCACGACATATGAACTGCATTCCATTTGTATTTTTGACGATCACTTGTGCTGTAGCTAAAAATGCATAACGGTTCCCTGATGACCATAAGGTAGCTGATAACGCACCAGTTGCAGATGATTCTCCTTCACTTGTATTGCTAACCTTCTGGACATCGGATACACTTTTTGAGAAATGTAGTAGAGTATTATGCTTCAACCCACACTCTCCACATGAACCGTTTGACTTGCATGTTTTCGTTGTATGATACGCGGACAAACAATTAAAACATAAATGAGTGTCTCGTATAATATTTAGACGATCATTTATACTCAAGTCCTTAAACTTGTCACACGCATATATCCTATGCAACCCGGTACAGCATGGACATTTTGTGGTCTGACCCCTTCCAGTGACTAAAAATGCCATTTTGGTAGTTTTCTCCGACTTTCTTTGTTTACTAGTTGATTGGTGTTGGCCTGTTGCCATTGGTTGACTATGAGATCGTGACTGTATTTCCGAGTTTGAATTTTCAAATGCAATACATCTTCTGGCTAAAAACCTTTCTATGTCTATGTACTTGGGTAATTGCGAGTCCTCTTGTCGAAGCTGCCACTCATGTGCCGTATTCTTGTCAAGACACCTTAGAATAATGGTAACTAGCCATGCGTCCCACTGCTCTATTGGTTGGCCTAAGGCCTTAAGCGCAGCTACATGACTTCCAATGTGTGAATGTAGTAATTGTAACGCTTCTATGGTAGCGGTATCTACACGAGGTGCATCAAGAAGCGCTCTTATGTGCGTCTGTATCACGAGGCTTCTGTTGTCATATCTCTGCTTCAGCCGTTCGGTAAACACCTCATAATTTCCGTCGACCATCGGGATTGAACTAACGATATCTAAAGCTGGACCACTCAAACAGGATCTTAAATAATATAATTTTTGTACTGACGTAAGCCCTTCATCATTGTGAACCAACGCGCGAAAAACATCATAAAAGGCCTCCCAGTTTTCAATGTCACCGTTAAATGTGGGCAAAGGTATAGGTGCCAATCTAACCCGGTTTGTATTACTTGACGATCCAAACGATGTATTTGGCCCTACCGTACTTGAAGAGCTCCGGGTGTTGATGATTTCTTGCATTTGAGATCTTGTTTCGAAGTAGTTCCTTTCAAATAATGCTCGTTCTTCTTCTTCCTTCTCTGGTTCTTCCGTAATTAACTCAATCTCACATTGAACTGCGTCAAATTTTTTATTTATATTAGGTAATTCTTCTTGACGAAACTCGAGGAGAGAGATTGACTGTTCATTGTGATCAAATTCCTTTACAAAATTACGAAGTCGTGTTAATGAGGCCTTCACCACTCCACGTTTTTTTCTTAATAAGATCATCTGTTTCTCATTATCCTCATCGAGAACCATAATGACAATAATGCGATCTTGATCCGATAAACTTACGAATTTACGACGAATTAATAAGGAACGAATATACAGTAATATATCGCGAATCTCAATTAATTAAGCGAATCAAGATATATGTAACAGTAATTGATAACTCTAAAACGATATTGATTTGCATTAGTAATTCTTTGTGACATTTATATAATAAAACACAAATACTCAGCTTATTTCATTCAAATATTGCTATTCTTGATATAATATAATCGCGTACGAAACGTTATAAATCGGCAATTATAATTATGACATATATAACGACGATAATACTTGTTACGCGTGACTCTTAGATAATATGATAATCACGTCGAGGTCACCAAAATGATCGCGCCGGGAACGATACAATTATAGCTCGTGCGCCCGGTACAGCAATACTTGTACGCAACGTTCACACACCGATCGACTTGTGTTTGTGTGTATATATGTTATAGCGACTCAAAGGAAGTGGACGGGTTCGCCGTGCAAGACCAGAGAGTGCTAGTGTGTGGTGGGTGTGTGAGTGTGTAGATGTGATAGTGTGTAAGCTTATAAAATAATGACAGAAAGGTAACTCTATTTAATAATGGATAACACGGTTGCTGGTAAAAATGGTTGTTGTATTGTACACAAAATAAATAATTATTTGTGGACACAAGGAATATAAAAAATCACAGCAACATAAAGGTATAAAATATGACTAATAATATTGTGGCCCTTCTGGCCCAACAGGATATAATAATAAATAATAAATAATAACTCACAATTTGGACGGTGCACGGCTGGCCAGCTGCTACCCTTGCCTGTATAATAGTTTTATAATAGACACACAACAATAATAATATAAATTCACTGGCTATTCAAGCCAGACAATAATTTAAATAGCAATAACTAAGTACAGTTATAATATGATACTGTTTAAAATAACCCGACGATTAGCGTTGCGGTATATGCCAACAAAATAATAAAATATGCAAACGGCTATTAGAGCCGATGCTAACTATATAATATTTGTGGCGATTCGCGCCTATATAAACAATGAATTATTACAATAATAATAACAGACACTGACGGCGATTCGCGCCTACAAAGAGTATAATAATATTTGTGGCGATTCGCGCCTATAATACACAATGAATTATTACAATAATAATAAAAAGACACTGGCGGCGATTCGCGCCTACAAAAAGTATAATAATATTGTTGGCTATTCGAGCCAAAAATGTATCTAATAAAATGCCGGCGATTAGCGTAATTTCGGCGTTGGCGTAACGGGATAGACTGACTACTCCGGCGGCCGTGTTAAAGCTTCCACACAGCGAGCCGTCGGCGGCTGCATTACATAATTCATTATCTACATTTATCTATTACATAATAATTCACGGACGACACAATTGACATAAAAATAATAAATACAAAACTTGCGGTGTGTGTGTGTGTGTGTGTGTGATCGGTCGGTGTGGACGGACTATTACGACGCTACCGCCGGCGCGAACAAAATGTATTCTCTTGCGTGTCACGCATCTCAAATGGAGATATCTGTGTTAATCGATGTAATGTTTAATAGAGAAAAAAAATGTTTCATTAATAGCTTACATAATATATTTATTTATAGCAAGACGATACAGTGATTATGTGGGTGACGATAATTATATATTTTGCTGTGGCACACGTACGTGTTAAAATATTTGAAATACAAAATATAAAGTAATCGAAATGTTCGTGTCTACAACTTTTTACACTTTCATTAAAATATGTCCTATGGTTTATTTCTTTTAATTTTTGTTTGGTTCCAAACTGCTGTTGTCATCTAACTTTTTCCGTCGGCGTCAGACCGTTCCATAGAATTTGCATGTTCTTTTGGCACCTATCATTTCGCATCTGGACATATTATTTAAGGGGATGTGGTTTAGGTTTGAGCGATGATGATGGTGGAATTTTGTTTGAAGACATTCTGTATACTGAAATAATAAAAAGAACCCTTTAGTAAATACACTGATGCGTACGGAACTCAATCAATCTGAAAACCATGTCATACAAACAAGTATATTCCATGAATTGAAATCGTAAACATAATACAAATAAAGCATCGTCAAATTAGTTATGATATATTGATATTTGAACATTCATTGAAGTTAATGCATTCCGTTTGCGTAAAACACCTCAGAGGGTAGGTAGCAGGTACGTATTATAAATACACGAGCAGTCGTTCAAAGTGTATGGACTAACTGGTTTGCCTAAATTGATTTCGTGTTTTGAGGAAACGTTTATAATCTTTTACAATTGAATATGATTTGAAAAAATATTAAAAACAATTATGGTTGTACTCCTTACACCTAAATCAATATTTTTAAACGATTCCGAGATACCTATTACAAGTTTTTAATCAATCACGATTATTTAAAATCAGAAATTCACAGTTGGCTAATTTGAATATACACCAAAATAATAATCTTGTTTTAGTTTTCCCTACAAGGTAGAATGACCTAAATTTTTGATATTGTAAAAATATAATACTACTGCTGGGTGTAGGTACTCACATCTAAAACGCAAACTGCCAGTGAACACAATCCTTCCAGCGTCTTTTCACCCTGGCACGAAACGGACACTGCGATACTATGCATGAATCTTGAAATAAGAAATATACTTAACAATAATATAGCAAAATTAAAATATGTACCTATCTAATATTGAAACTACAACGTAAACGCCAATCGACAAGACCGTACGATTGAATTTGTTCCCTGAAAGAGTCAGTTTGCTCTGCAAAACTAACAGTGCTAATAGTAAACCATTATTATCGAGAAAACTATCAGTTGGATAAAATATAATAAGAATAATTATTCTTTAATGGGTCGATGATAAACTGTATGATTCATACAAGATAATAGAATTGGACACATAAACTGTATTATTTATGTTAATATAATTATAAGTCCACATTCATTGCATTTTAGTTGTATAAACATAAATAATCATCTAGTTATTACATATGAAATGTTTCAAATACCACGTTTACGTGTTTTAACATAAATTGTAATCCTTAGGTATAAAAATTGGCCGTTTTATAAATGTTTATCTACTAAATAATTTGTAAACATTCAATTTGATGAAATTCGTCGAAATTTTAACTTTCAATGATTATATAAAAAAAACATGTCATTGGTGTACAGTTATTCGTTTTGGAATTACAAGAAAACAAGATAAATTCATATTTTTATCATTATTACGCATGTTGTCGAGAATAAAACTCAAAATGATTATAAAAAAAAAAAAAAAAGCACACACACATCATTGTAAAATCAATACATCCATCTTAATCTAAAATATTTTAAAACTATGATTGTGTTAGTCACATTCTAGTGGAAATTATATTTTCTCCTATTTACCCAATCTGAATGATACGAAATTCTAAAAATTAATAAAATCACGATTATAACTACAAAATAGAGACATCGACTTGGTTTATAATTTTATAATATTTTTCCTAAATTATCTTTTTGTATAGAGAATCTTAAGGTGGATTAGACATTGAGAACTATATCCCAGCGATTTTCAAACTAGTATTTGTATACACTTTTATACATAGATTACCTATTGATGAATTAATTCTCGGTTTCGGTCTCTGAAATTTTCTTCCCATAACTGTGCTTGGCGTTCGAAGCCATCCGTCTATTCGTTGTAATTTGTGACATTTTTTTTTGTCTCTGTGATGTGCAGTTTTTTTTGTTAAATTTTTAATGGTAAAATAACAGAATACAAATTATGAAGAATTGTTTCGTCTGTATATTAAATGTTGCATTTTATAGCTAAAGGTTAGATTTCACTTACGAAGAAAATGTTGAACATTCTCAGGTACCATAATGCTGCTGATAAAATGTATTCTCTTGCGTGTCACACATCTCAAATGGAGATATCTGTGTTAATCGATGTAAAGTTTAATAGAGAAAAAAAATGTTTCATTAATAGCTTACATAATATATTTATTTATAGCAAGACGATACAGTGATTATGTGGGTGACGATAATTATATATTTTGCTGTGGCACACGTACGTGTTAAAATATTTGAAATACAAAATATAAAGTAATCGAAATGTTCGTGTCTACAACTTTTTACACTTTCATTAAAATATGTCCTATGGTTTATTTCTTTTAATTTTTGTTTGGTTCCAAACTGCTGTTGTCATCTAACTTTTTCCGTCGGCGTCAGACCGTTCCTTAGAATTTGCATGTTCACTTGGCACCTATCATTTCGCATCTGGACATATTGTTTAAGGGGATGTGGTTTAGGTTTGAGCGATGATGATGGTGGAATTTTGTTTGAAGACATTCTGTATACTGAAATAATAAAAAGAACCCTTTAGTAAATACACTGATGCGTACGGAACTCAATCAATCTGAAAACCATGTCATACAAACAAGTATATTCCATGAATTGAAATCGTAAACATAATACAAATAAAGCATCGTCAAATTAGTTATGATATATTGATATTTGAACATTCATTGAAGTTAATGCATTCCGTTTGCGTAAAACACCTCAGCGGGTAGGTAGCAGGTACGTATTATAAATACACGAGCAGTCGTTCAAAGTGTATGGACTAACTGGTTTGCCTAAATTGATTTCGTGTTTTGAGGAAACGTTTATAATCTTTTACAATTGAATATGATTTGAAAAAATATTAAAAACAATTATGGTTGTACTCCTTACACCTAAATCAATATTTTTAAACGATTCCGAGATACCTATTACAAGTTTTTAATCAATCACGATTATTTAAAATCAGAAATTCACAGTTGGTTAATTTGAATATACACCAAAATAATAATCTTGTTTTAGTTTTCCCTACAAGGTAGAATGACCTAAATTTTTGATATTGTAAAAATATAATACTACTGCTGGGTGTAGGTACTCACATCTAAAACGCAAACTGCCAGTGAACACAATCCTTCCAGCGTCTTTTCACCCTGGCACGAAACGGACACTGCGATACTATGCATGAATCTTGAAATAAGAAATATACTTAACAATAATATAGCAAAATTAAAATATGTACCTATCTAATATTGAAACTACAACGTAAACGCCAATCGACAAGACCGTACGATTGAATTTGTTCCCTGAAAGAGTCAGTTTGCTCTGCAAAACTAACAGTGCTAATAGTATACCATTATTATCGAGAAAACTATCAGTTGGATAAAATATAATAAGAATAATTATTCTTTAATGGGTCGATGATAAACTGTATGATTCATACAAGATAATAGAATTGGACACATAAACTGTATTATTTATGTTAATATAATTATAAGTCCACATTCATTGCATTTTAGTTGTATAAACATAAATAATCATCTAGTTATTACATATGAAATGTTTCAAATACCACGTTTACGTGTTTCAACATAAATTGTAATCCTTAGGTATAAAAATTGGACGTTTTATAAATGTTTATCTACTAAATAATTTGTAAACATTCAATTTGATGAAATTCGTCGAAATTTTAACTTTCAATGATTATATAAAAAAAACATGTCATTGGTGTACAGTTATTCGTTTTGGAATTACAAGAAAACAAGATAAATTCATATTTTTATCATTATTACGCATGTTGTCGAGAATAAAACTCAAAATGATTATAAAAAAAAAAAAAGCACACACACATCATTGTAAAATCAATACATCCATCAGAATCTAAAATATTTTAAAACTATGATTGTGTTAGTCACATTCTAGTGGAAATTATATTTTCTCCTATTTACCCAATCTGAATGATACGAAATTCTAAAAATTAATAAAATCACGATTATAACTACAAAATAGAGACATTGACTTGGTTTATAATTTTATAATATTTTTCCTAAATTATCTTTTTGTATAGAGAATCTTAAGGTGGATTAGACATTGAGAACTATATCCCAGCGATTTTCAAACTAGTATTTGTATACACTTTTATACATAGATTACCTATTGATGAATTAATTCTCGGTTTCGGTCTCTGAAATTTTCTCCCCATAACTGTGCTTGGCGTTCGAAGCCATCCGTCTATTCGTTGTAATTTGTGACATTTTTTTTTGTCTCTGTGATGTGCAGTTTTTTTGTTAAATTTTTAATGGTAAAATAACAGAATACAAATTATGAAGAATTGTTTCGTCTGTATATTAAATGTTGCATTTTATAGCTAAAGGTTAGATTTCACTTACGAAGAAAATGTTGAACATTCTCAGGTACCATAATGCTGCTGATAAAATGTATTCTCTTGCGTGTCACGCATCTCAAATGGAGATATCTGTGTTAATCGATGTAAAGTTTAATAGAGAAAAAAAATGTTTCATTAATAGCTTACATAATATATTTATTTATAGCAAGACGATACAGTGATTATGTGGGTGACGATAATTATATATTTTGCTGTGGCACACGTACGTGTTAAAATATTTGAAATACAAAATATAAAGTAATCGAAATGTTCGTGTCTACAACTTTTTACACTTTCATTAAAATATGTCCTATGGTTTATTTCTTTTAATTTTTGTTTGGTTCCAAACTGCTGTTGTCATCTAACTTTTTCCGTCGGCGTCAGACCGTTCCTTAGAATTTGCATGTTCACTTGGCACCTATCATTTCGCATCTGGACATATTGTTTAAGGGGATGTGGTTTAGGTTTGAGCGATGATGATGGTGGAATTTTGTTTGAAGACATTCTGTATACTGAAATAATAAAAAGAACCCTTTAGTAAATACACTGATGCGTACGGAACTCAATCAATCTGAAAACCATGTCATACAAACAAGTATATTCCATGAATTGAAATCGTAAACATAATACAAATAAAGCATCGTCAAATTAGTTATGATATATTGATATTTGAACATTCATTGAAGTTAATGCATTCCGTTTGCGTAAAACACCTCAGCGGGTAGGTAGCAGGTACGTATTATAAATACACGAGCAGTCGTTCAAAGTGTATGGACTAACTGGTTTGCCTAAATTGATTTCGTGTTTTGAGGAAACGTTTATAATCTTTTACAATTGAATATGATTTGAAATAATATTAAAAACAATTATGGTTGTACTCCTTACACCTAAATCAATATTTTTAAACGATTCCGAGATACCTATTACAAGTTTTTAATCAATCACGATTATTTAAAATCAGAAATTCACAGTTGGCTAATTTGAATATACACCAAAATAATAATCTAGTTTTAGTTTTCCCTACAAGGTAGAATGACCTAAATTTTTGATATTGTAAAAATATAATACTACTGCTGGGTGTAGGTACTCACATCTAAAACGCAAACTGCCAGTGAACACAATCCTTCCAGCGTCTTTTCACCCTGGCTCGAAACGGACACTGCGATACTATGCATGAATCTTGAAATAAGAAATATACTTAACAATAATATAGCAAAATTAAAATATGTACCTATCTAATATTGAAACTACAACGTAAACGCCAATCGACAAGACCGTACGATTGAATTTGTTCCCTGAAAGAGTCAGTTTGCTCTGCAAAACTAACAGTGCTAATAGTAAACCATTATTATCGAGAAAACTATCAGTTGGATAAAATATAATAAGAATAATTATTCTTTAATGGGTCGATGATAAACTGTATGATTCATACAAGATAATAGAATTGGACACATAAACTGTATTATTTATGTTAATATAATTATAAGTCCACATTCATTGCATTTTAGTTGTATAAACATAAATAATCATCTAGTTATTACATATGAAATGTTTCAAATACCACGTTTACGTGTTTTAACATAAATTGTAATCCTTAGGTATAAAAATTGGCCGTTTTATAAATGTTTATCTACTAAATAATTTGTAAACATTCAATTTGATGAAATTCGTCGAAATTTTAACTTTCAATGATTATATAAAAAAAACATGTCATTGGTGTACAGTTATTCGTTTTGGAATTACAAGAAAACAAGATAAATTCATATTTTTATCATTATTACGCATGTTGTCGAGAATAAAACTCAAAATGATTATAAAAAAAAAAAAAGCACACACACATCATTGTAAAATCAATACATCCATCAGAATCTAAAATATTTTAAAACTATGATTGTGTTGATCACATTCTAGTGGAAATTATATTTTCTCCTATTTACCCAATCTGAATGATACGAAATTCTAAAAATTAATAAAATCACGATTATAACTACAAAATAGAGACATTGACTTGGTTTATAATTTTATAATATTTTTCCTAAATTATCTTTTTGTATAGAGAATCTTAAGGTGGATTAGACATTGAGAACTATATCCCAGCGATTTTCAAACTAGTATTTGTATACACTTTTATACATAGATTACCTATTGATGAATTAATTCTCGGTTTCGGTCTCTGAAATTTTCTTCCCATAACTGTGCTTGGCGTTCGAAGCCATCCGTCTATTCGTTGTAATTTGTGACATTTTTTTTTGTCTCTGTGATGTGCAGTTTTTTTGTTAAATTTTTAATGGTAAAATAACAGAATACAAATTATGAAGAATTGTTTCGTCTGTATATTAAATGTTGCATTTTATAGCTAAAGGTTAGATTTCACTTACGAAGAAAATGTTGAACATTCTCAGGTACCATAATGCTGCTGATAAAATGTATTCTCTTGCGTGTCACGCATCTCAAATGGAGATATCTGTGTTAATCGATGTAAAGTTTAATAGAGAAAAAAAATGTTTCATTAATAGCTTACATAATATATTTATTTATAGCAAGACGATACAGTGATTATGTGGGTGACGATAATTATATATTTTGCTGTGGCACACGTACGTGTTAAAATATTTGAAATACAAAATATAAAGTAATCGAAATGTTCGTGTCTACAACTTTTTACACTTTCATTAAAATATGTCCTATGGTTTATTTCTTTTAATTTTTGTTTGGTTCCAAACTGCTGTTTTCATCTAACTTTTTCCGTCGGCGTCAGACCGTTCCTTAGAATTTGCATGTTCTCTTGGCACCTATCATTTCGCATCTGGACATATTGTTTAAGGGGATGTGGTTTAGGTTTGAGCGATGATGATGGTGGAATTTTGTTTGAAGACATTCTGTATACTGAAATAATAAAAAGAACCCTTTAGTAAATACACTGATGCGTACGGAACTCAATCAATCTGAAAACCATGTCATACAAACAAGTATATTCCATGAATTGAAATCGTAAACATAATACAAATAAAGCATCGTCAAATTAGTTATGATATATTGATATTTGAACATTCATTGAAGTTAATGCATTCCGTTTGCGTAAAACACCTCAGCGGGTAGGTAGCAGGTACGTATTATAAATACACGAGCAGTCGTTCAAAGTGTATGGACTAACTGGTTTGCCTAAATTGATTTCGTGTTTTGAGGAAACGTTTATAATCTTTTACAATTGAATATGATTTGAAATAATATTAAAAACAATTATGGTTGTACTCCTTACACCTAAATCAATATTTTTAAACGATTCCGAGATACCTATTACAAGTTTTTAATCAATCACGATTATTTAAAATCAGAAATTCACAGTTGGCTAATTTGAATATACACCAAAATAATAATCTTGTTTTAGTTTTCCCTACAAGGTAGAATGACCTAAATTTTTGATATTGTAAAAATATAATACTACTGCTGGGTGTAGGTACTCACATCTAAAACGCAAACTGCCAGTGAACACAATCCTTCCAGCGTCTTTTCACCCTGGCACGAAACGGACACTGCGATACTATGCATGAATCTTGAAATAAGAAATATACTTAACAATAATATAGCAAAATTAAAATATGTACCTATCTAATATTGAAACTACAACGTAAACGCCAATCGACAAGACCGTACGATTGAATTTGTTCCCTGAAAGAGTCAGTTTGCTCTGCAAAACTAACAGTGCTAATAGTAGACCATTATTATCGAGAAAACTATCAGTTGGATAAAATATAATAAGAATAATTATTCTTTAATGGGTCGATGATAAACTGTATGATTCATACAAGATAATAGAATTGGACACATAAACTGTATTATTTATGTTAATATAATTATAAGTCCACATTCATTGCATTTTAGTTGTATAAACATAAATAATCATCTAGTTATTACATATGAAATGTTTCAAATACCACGTTTACGTGTTTTAACATAAATTGTAATCCTTAGGTATAAAAATTGGACGTTTTATAAATGTTTATCTACTAAATAATTTGTAAACATTCAATTTGATGAAATTCGTCGAAATTTTAACTTTCAATGATTATATAAAAAAAACATGTCATTGGTGTACAGTTATTCGTTTTGGAATTACAAGAAAACAAGATAAATTCATATTTTTATCATTATTACGCATGTTGTCGAGAATAAAACTCAAAATGATTATAAAAAAAAAAAAAGCACACACACATCATTGTAAAATCAATACATCCATCAGAATCTAAAATATTTTAAAACTATGATTGTGTTAGTCACATTCTAGTGGAAATTATATTTTCTCCTATTTACCCAATCTGAATGATACGAAATTCTAAAAATTAATAAAATCACGATTATAACTACAAAATAGAGACATTGACTTGGTTTATAATTTTATAATATTTTTCCTAAATTATCTTTTTGTATAGAGAATCTTAAGGTGGATTAGACATTGAGAACTATATCCCAGCGATTTTCAAACTAGTATTTGTATACACTTTTATACATAGATTACCTATTGATGAATTAATTCTCGGTTTCGGTCTCTGAAATTTTCTTCCCATAACTGTGCTTGGCGTTCGAAGCCATCCGTCTATTCGTTGTAATTTGTGACATTTTTTTTTGTCTCTGTGATGTGCAGTTTTTTTTGTTAAATTTTTAATGGTAAAATAACAGAATACAAATTATGAAGAATTGTTTCGTCTGTATATTAAATGTTGCATTTTATAGCTAAAGGTTAGATTTCACTTACGAAGAAAATGTTGAACATTCACAGGTACCATAATGCTGCTGATAAAATGTATTCTCTTGCGTGTCACGCATCTCAAATGGAGATATCTGTGTTAATCGATGTAAAGTTTAATAGAGAAAAAAAATGTTTCATTAATAGCTTACATAATATATTTATTTATAGCAAGACGATACAGTGATTATGTGGGTGACGATAATTATATATTTTGCTGTGGCACACGTACGTGTTAAAATATTTGAAATACAAAATATAAAGTAATCGAAATGTTCGTGTCTACAACTTTTTACACTTTCATTAAAATATGTCCTATGGTTTATTTCTTTTAATTTTTGTTTGGTTCCAAACTGCTGTTGTCGTCTAACTTTTTCCGTCGGCGTCAGACCGTTCCTTAGAATTTGCATGTTCACTTGGCACCTATCATTTCGCATCTGGACATATTATTTAAGGGGATGTGGTTTAGGTTTGAGCGATGATGATGGTGGAATTTTGTTTGAAGACATTCTGTATACTGAAATAATAAAAAGAACCCTTTAGTAAATACACTGATGCGTACGGAACTCAATCAATCTGAAAACCATGTCATACAAACAAGTATATTCCATGAATTGAAATCGTAAACATAATACAAATAAAGCATCGTCAAATTAGTTATGATATATTGATATTTGAACATTCATTGAAGTTAATGCATTCCGTTTGCGTAAAACACCTCAGCGGGTAGGTAGCAGGTACGTATTATAAATACACGAGCAGTCGTTCAAAGTGTATGGACTAACTGGTTTGCCTAAATTGATTTCGTGTTTTGAGGAAACGTTTATAATCTTTTACAATTGAATATGATTTGAAATAATATTAAAAACAATTATGGTTGTACTCCTTACACCTAAATCAATATTTTTAAACGATTCCGAGATACCTATTACAAGTTTTTAATCAATCACGATTATTTAAAATCAGAAATTCACAGTTGGCTAATTTGAATATACACCAAAATAATAATCTTGTTTTAGTTTTCCCTACAAGGTAGAATGACCTAAATTTTTGATATTGTAAAAATATAATACTACTGCTGGGTGTAGGTACTCACATCTAAAACGCAAACTGCCAGTGAACACAATCCTTCCAGCGTCTTTTCACCCTGGCACGAAACGGACACTGCGATACTATGCATGAATCTTGAAATAAGAAATATACTTAACAATAATATAGCAAAATTAAAATATGTACCTATCTAATATTGAAACTACAACGTAAACGCCAATCGACAAGACCGTACGATTGAATTTGTTCCCTGAAAGAGTCAGTTTGCTCTGCAAAACTAACAGTGCTAATAGTAGACCATTATTATCGAGAAAACTATCAGTTGGATAAAATATAATAAGAATAATTATTCTTTAATGGGTCGATGATAAACTGTATGATTCATACAAGATAATAGAATTGGACACATAAACTGTATTATTTATGTTAATATAATTATAAGTCCACATTCATTGCATTTTAGTTGTATAAACATAAATAATCATCTAGTTATTACATATGAAATGTTTCAAATACCACGTTTACGTGTTTTAACATAAATTGTAATCCTTAGGTATAAAAATTGGACGTTTTATAAATGTTTATCTACTAAATAATTTGTAAACATTCAATTTGATGAAATTCGTCGAAATTTTAACTTTCAATGATTATATAAAAAAAACATGTCATTGGTGTACAGTTATTCGTTTTGGAATTACAAGAAAACAAGATAAATTCATATTTTTATCATTATTACGCATGTTGTCGAGAATAAAACTCAAAATGATTATAAAAAAAAAAAAAGCACACACACATCATTGTAAAATCAATACATCCATCAGAATCTAAAATATTTTAAAACTATGATTGTGTTAGTCACATTCTAGTGGAAATTTTTTTTTCTCCTATTTACCCAATCTGAATGATACGAAATTCTAAAAATTAATAAAATCACGATTATAACTACAAAATAGAGACATTGACTTGGTTTATAATTTTATAATATTTTTCCTAAATTATCTTTTTGTATAGAGAATCTTAAGGTGGATTAGACATTGAGAACTATATCCCAGCGATTTTCAAACTAGTATTTGTATACACTTTTATACATAGATTACCTATTGATGAATTAATTCTCGGTTTCGGTCTCTGAAATTTTCTTCCCATAACTGTGCTTGGCGTTCGAAGCCATCCGTCTATTCGTTGTAATTTGTGACATTTTTTTTTGTCTCTGTGATGTGCAGTTTTTTTGTTAAATTTTTAATGGTAAAATAACAGAATACAAATTATGAAGAATTGTTTCGTCTGTATATTAAATGTTGCATTTTATAGCTAAAGGTTAGATTTCACTTACGAAGAAAATGTTGAACATTCACAGGTACCATAATGCTGCTGATAAAATGTATTCTCTTGCGTGTCACGCATCTCAAATGGAGATATCTGTGTTAATCGATGTAAAGTTTAATAGAGAAAAAAAATGTTTCATTAATAGCTTACATAATATATTTATTTATAGCAAGACGATACAGTGATTATGTGGGTGACGATAATTATATATTTTGCTGTGGCACACGTACGTGTTAAAATATTTGAAATACAAAATATAAAGTAATCGAAATGTTCGTGTCTACAACTTTTTACACTTTCATTAAAATATGTCCTATGGTTTATTTCTTTTAATTTTTGTTTGGTTCCAAACTGCTGTTGTCATCTAACTTTTTCCGTCGGCGTCAGACCGTTCCTTAGAATTTGCATGTTCACTTGGCACCTATCATTTCGCATCTGGACATATTATTTAAGGGGATGTGGTTTAGGTTTGAGCGATGATGATGGTGGAATTTTGTTTGAAGACATTCTGTATACTGAAATAATAAAAAGAACCCTTTAGTAAATACACTGATGCGTACGGAACTCAATCAATCTGAAAACCATGTCATACAAACAAGTATATTCCATGAATTGAAATCGTAAACATAATACAAATAAAGCATCGTCAAATTAGTTATGATATATTGATATTTGAACATTCATTGAAGTTAATGCATTCCGTTTGCGTAAAACACCTCAGCGGGTAGGTAGCAGGTACGTATTATAAATACACGAGCAGTCGTTCAAAGTGTATGGACTAACTGGTTTGCCTAAATTGATTTCGTGTTTTGAGGAAACGTTTATAATCTTTTACAATTGAATATGATTTGAAATAATATTAAAAACAATTATGGTTGTACTCCTTACACCTAAATCAATATTTTTAAACGATTCCGAGATACCTATTACAAGTTTTTAATCAATCACGATTATTTAAAATCAGAAATTCACAGTTGGCTAATTTGAATATACACCAAAATAATAATCTTGTTTTAGTTTTCCCTACAAGGTAGAATGACCTAAATTTTTGATATTGTAAAAATATAATACTACTGCTGGGTGTAGGTACTCACATCTAAAACGCAAACTGCCAGTGAACACAATCCTTCCAGCGTCTTTTCACCCTGGCACGAAACGGACACTGCGATACTATGCATGAATCTTGAAATAAGAAATATACTTAACAATAATATAGCAAAATTAAAATATGTACCTATCTAATATTGAAACTACAACGTAAACGCCAATCGACAAGACCGTACGATTGAATTTGTTCCCTGAAAGAGTCAGTTTGCTCTGCAAAACTAACAGTGCTAATAGTAAACCATTATTATCGAGAAAACTATCAGTTGGATAAAATATAATAAGAATAATTATTCTTTAATGGGTCGATGATAAACTGTATGATTCATACAAGATAATAGAATTGGACACATAAACTGTATTATTTATGTTAATATAATTATAAGTCCACATTCATTGCATTTTAGTTGTATAAACATAAATAATCATCTAGTTATTACATATGAAATGTTTCAAATACCACGTTTACGTGTTTTAACATAAATTGTAATCCTTAGGTATAAAAATTGGACGTTTTATAAATGTTTATCTACTAAATAATTTGTAAACATTCAATTTGATGAAATTCGTCGAAATTTTAACTTTCAATGATTATATAAAAAAAACATGTCATTGGTGTACAGTTATTCGTTTTGGAATTACAAGAAAACAAGATAAATTCATATTTTTATCATTATTACGCATGTTGTCGAGAATAAAACTCAAAATGATTATAAAAAAAAAAAAAAGCACACACACATCATTGTAAAATCAATACATCCATCAGAATCTAAAATATTTTAAAACTATGATTGTGTTAGTCACATTCTAGTGGAAATTATATTTTCTCCTATTTACCCAATCTGAATGATACGAAATTCTAAAAATTAATAAAATCACGATTATAACTACAAAATAGAGACATTGACTTGGTTTATAATTCTATAATATTTTTCCTAAATTATCTTTTTGTATAGAGAATCTTAAGGTGGATTAGACATTGAGAACTATATCCCAGCGATTTTCAAACTAGTATTTGTATACACTTTTATACATAGATTACCTATTGATGAATTAATTCTCGGTTTCGGTCTCTGAAATTTTCTTCCCATAACTGTGCTTGGCGTTCGAAGCCATCCGTCTATTCGTTGTAATTTGTGACATTTTTTTTTGTCTCTGTGATGTGCAGTTTTTTTGTTAAATTTTTAATGGTAAAATAACAGAATACAAATTATGAAGAATTGTTTCGTCTGTATATTAAATGTTGCATTTTATAGCTAAAGGTTAGATTTCACTTACGAAGAAAATGTTGAACATTCACAGGTACCATAATGCTGCTGATAAAATGTATTCTCTTGCGTGTCACGCACCTCAAATGGAGATATCTGTGTTAATCGATGTAAAGTTTAATAGAGAAAAAAAATGTTTCATTAATAGCTTACATAATATATTTATTTATAGCAAGACGATACAGTGATTATGTGGGTGACGATAATTATATATTTTGCTGTGGCACACGTACGTGTTAAAATATTTGAAATACAAAATATAAAGTAATCGAAATGTTCGTGTCTACAACTTTTTACACTTTCATTAAAATATGTCCTATGGTTTAATTCTTTTAATTTTTGTTTGGTTCCAAACTGCTGTTGTCATCTAACTTTTTCCGTCGGCGTCAGACCGTTCCTTAGAATTTGCATGTTCTCTTGGCACCTATCATTTCGCATCTGGACATATTGTTTAAGGGGATGTGGTTTAGGTTTGAGCGATGATGATGGTGGAATTTTGTTTGAAGACATTCTGTATACTGAAATAATAAAAAGAACCCTTTAGTAAATACACTGATGCGTACGGAACTCAATCAATCTGAAAACCATGTCATACAAACAAGTATATTCCATGAATTGAAATCGTAAACATAATACAAATAAAGCATCGTCAAATTAGTTATGATATATTGATATTTGAACATTCATTGAAGTTAATGCATTCCGTTTGCGTAAAACACCTCAGCGGGTAGGTAGCAGGTACGTATTATAAATACACGAGCAGTCGTTCAAAGTGTATGGACTAACTGGTTTGCCTAAATTGATTTCGTGTTTTGAGGAAACGTTTATAATCTTTTACAATTGAATATGATTTGAAAAAATATTAAAAACAATTATGGTTGTACTCCTTACACCTAAATCAATATTTTTAAACGATTCCGAGATACCTATTACAAGTTTTTAATCAATCACGATTATTTAAAATCAGAAATTCACAGTTGGCTAATTTGAATATACACCAAAATAATAATCTTGTTTTAGTTTTCCCTACAAGGTAGAATGACCTAAATTTTTGATATTGTAAAAATATAATACTACTGCTGGGTGTAGGTACTCACATCTAAAACGCAAACTGCCAGTGAACACAATCCTTCCAGCGTCTTTTCACCCTGGCACGAAACGGACACTGCGATACTATGCATGAATCTTGAAATAAGAAATATACTTAACAATAATATAGCAAAATTAAAATATGTACCTATCTAATATTGAAACTACAACGTAAACGCCAATCGACAAGACCGTACGATTGAATTTGTTCCCTGAAAGAGTCAGTTTGCTATGCAAAACTAACAGTGCTAATAGTAAACCATTATTATCGAGAAAACTATCAGTTGGATAAAATATAATAAGAATAATTATTCTTTAATGGGTCGATGATAAACTGTATGATTCATACAAGATAATAGAATTGGACACATAAACTGTATTTATGTTAATATAATTATAAGTCCACATTCATTGCATTTTAGTTGTATAAACATAAATAATCATCTAGTTATTACATATGAAATGTTTCAAATACCACGTTTACGTGTTTTAACATAAATTGTAATCCTTAGGTATAAAAATTGGACGTTTTATAAATGTTTATCTACTAAATAATTTGTAAACATTCAATTTGATGAAATTCGTCGAAATTTTAACTTTCAATGATTATATAAAAAAAACATGTCATTGGTGTACAGTTATTCGTTTTGGAATTACAAGAAAACAAGATAAATTCATATTTTTATCATTATTACGCATGTTGTCGAGAATAAAACTCAAAATGATTATAAAAAAAAAAAAAAGCACACACACATCATTGTAAAATCAATACATCCATCAGAATCTAAAATATTTTAAAACTATGATTGTGTTAGTCACATTCTAGTGGAAAATATATTTTCTCCTATTTACCCAATCTGAATGATACGAAATTCTAAAAATTAATAAAATCACGATTATAACTACAAAATAGAGACATTGACTTGGTTTATAATTCTATAATATTTTTCCTAAATTATCTTTTTGTATAGAGAATCTTAAGGTGGATTAGACATTGAGAACTATATCCCAGCGATTTTCAAACTAGTATTTGTATACACTTTTATACATAGATTACCTATTGATGAATTAATTCTCGGTTTCGGTCTCTGAAATTTTCTTCCCATAACTGTGCTTGGCGTTCGAAGCCATCCGTCTATTCGTTGTAATTTGTGACATTTTTTTTTGTCTCTGTGATGTGCAGTTTTTTTGTTAAATTTTTAATGGTAAAATAACAGAATACAAATTATGAAGAATTGTTTCGTCTGTATATTAAATGTTGCATTTTATAGCTAAAGGTTAGATTTCACTTACGAAGAAAATGTTGAACATTCACAGGTACCATAATGCTGCTGATAAAATGTATTCTCTTGCGTGTCACGCATCTCAAATGGAGATATCTGTGTTAATCGATGTAAAGTTTAATAGAGAAAAAAAATGTTTCATTAATAGCTTACATAATATATTTATTTATAGCAAGACGATACAGTGATTATGTGGGTGACGATAATTATATATTTTGCTGTGGCACACGTACGTGTTAAAATATTTGAAATACAAAATATAAAGTAATCGAAATGTTCGTGTCTACAACTTTTTACACTTTCATTAAAATATGTCCTATGGTTTATTTCTTTTAATTTTTGTTTGGTTCCAAACTGCTGTTGTCATCTAACTTTTTCCGTCGGCGTCAGACCGTTCCTTAGAATTTGCATGTTCTCTTGGCACCTATCATTTCGCATCTGGACATATTGTTTAAGGGGATGTGGTTTAGGTTTGAGCGATGATGATGGTGGAATTTTGTTTGAAGACATTCTGTATACTGAAATAATAAAAAGAACCCTTTAGTAAATACACTGATGCGTACGGAACTCAATCAATCTGAAAACCATGTCATACAAACAAGTATATTCCATGAATTGAAATCGTAAACATAATACAAATAAAGCATCGTCAAATTAGTTATGATATATTGATATTTGAACATTCATTGAAGTTAATGCATTCCGTTTGCGTAAAACACCTCAGCGGGTAGGTAGCAGGTACGTATTATAAATACACGAGCAGTCGTTCAAAGTGTATGGACTAACTGGTTTGCCTAAATTGATTTCGTGTTTTGAGGAAACGTTTATAATCTTTTACAATTGAATATGATTTGAAAAAATATTAAAAACAATTATGGTTGTACTCCTTACACCTAAATCAATATTTTTAAACGATTCCGAGATACCTATTACAAGTTTTTAATCAATCACGATTATTTAAAATCAGAAATTCACAGTTGGCTAATTTGAATATACACCAAAATAATAATCTTGTTTTAGTTTTCCCTACAAGGTAGAATGACCTAAATTTTTGATATTGTAAAAATATAATACTACTGCTGGGTGTAGGTACTCACATCTAAAACGCAAACTGCCAGTGAACACAATCCTTCCAGCGTCTTTTCACCCTGGCTCGAAACGGACACTGCGATACTATGCATGAATCTTGAAATAAGAAATATACTTAACAATAATATAGCAAAATTAAAATATGTACCTATCTAATATTGAAACTACAACGTAAACGCCAATCGACAAGACCGTACGATTGAATTTGTTCCCTGAAAGAGTCAGTTTGCTCTGCAAAACTAACAGTGCTAATAGTAAACCATTATTATCGAGAAAACTATCAGTTGGATAAAATATAATAAGAATAATTATTCTTTAATGGGTCGATGATAAACTGTATGATTCATACAAGATAATAGAATTGGACACATAAACTGTATTATTTATGTTAATATAATTATAAGTCCACATTCATTGCATTTTAGTTGTATAAACATAAATAATCATCTAGTTATTACATATGAAATGTTTCAAATACCACGTTTACGTGTTTTAACATAAATTGTAATCCTTAGGTATAAAAATTGGACGTTTTATAAATGTTTATCTACTAAATAATTTGTAAACATTCAATTTGATGAAATTCGTCGAAATTTTAACTTTCAATGATTATATAAAAAAAACATGTCATTGGTGTACAGTTATTCGTTTTGGAATTACAAGAAAACAAGATAAATTCATATTTTTATCATTATTACGCATGTTGTCGAGAATAAAACTCAAAATGATTATAAAAAAAAAAAAAAGCACACACACATCATTGTAAAATCAATACATCCATCAGAATCTAAAATATTTTAAAACTATGATTGTGTTAGTCACATTCTAGTGGAAATTATATTTTCTCCTATTTACCCAATCTGAATGATACGAAATTCTAAAAATTAATAAAATCACGATTATAACTACAAAATAGAGACATTGACTTGGTTTATAATTCTATAATATTTTTCCTAAATTATCTTTTTGTATAGAGAATCTTAAGGTGGATTAGACATTGAGAACTATATCCCAGCGATTTTCAAACTAGTATTTGTATACACTTTTATACATAGATTACCTATTGATGAATTAATTCTCGGTTTCGGTCTCTGAAATTTTCTTCCCATAACTGTGCTTGGCGTTCGAAGCCATCCGTCTATTCGTTGTAATTTGTGACATTTTTTTTTGTCTCTGTGATGTGCAGTTTTTTTGTTAAATTTTTAATGGTAAAATAACAGAATACAAATTATGAAGAATTGTTTCGTCTGTATATTAAATGTTGCATTTTATAGCTAAAGGTTAGATTTCACTTACGAAGAAAATGTTGAACATTCACAGGTACCATAATGCTGCTGATAAAATGTATTCTCTTGCGTGTCACGCATCTCAAATGGAGATATCTGTGTTAATCGATGTAAAGTTTAATAGAGAAAAAAAATGTTTCATTAATAGCTTACATAATATATTTATTTATAGCAAGACGATACAGTGATTATGTGGGTGACGATAATTATATATTTTGCTGTGGCACACGTACGTGTTAAAATATTTGAAATACAAAATATAAAGTAATCGAAATGTTCGTGTCTACAACTTTTTACACTTTCATTAAAATATGTCCTATGGTTTATTTCTTTTAATTTTTGTTTGGTTCCAAACTGCTGTTGTCATCTAACTTTTTCCGTCGGCGTCAGACCGTTCCTTAGAATTTGCATGTTCACTTGGCACCTATCATTTCGCATCTGGACATATTATTTAAGGGGATGTGGTTTAGGTTTGAGCGATGATGATGGTGGAATTTTGTTTGAAGACATTCTGTATACTGAAATAATAAAAAGAACCCTTTAGTAAATACACTGATGCGTACGGAACTCAATCAATCTGAAAACCATGTCATACAAACAAGTATATTCCATGAATTGAAATCGTAAACATAATACAAATAAAGCATCGTCAAATTAGTTATGATATATTGATATTTGAACATTCATTGAAGTTAATGCATTCCGTTTGCGTAAAACACCTCAGCGGGTAGGTAGCAGGTACGTATTATAAATACACGAGCAGTCGTTCAAAGTGTATGGACTAACTGGTTTGCCTAAATTGATTTCGTGTTTTGAGGAAACGTTTATAATCTTTTACAATTGAATATGATTTGAAATAATATTAAAAACAATTATGGTTGTACTCCTTACACCTAAATCAATATTTTTAAACGATTCCGAGATACCTATTACAAGTTTTTAATCAATCACGATTATTTAAAATCAGAAATTCACAGTTGGCTAATTTGAATATACACCAAAATAATAATCTTGTTTTAGTTTTCCCTACAAGGTAGAATGACCTAAATTTTTGATATTGTAAAAATATAATACTACTGCTGGGTGTAGGTACTCACATCTAAAACGCAAACTGCCAGTGAACACAATCCTTCCAGCGTCTTTTCACCCTGGCTCGAAACGGACACTGTGATACTATGCATGAATCTTGAAATAAGAAATATACTTAACAATAATATAGCAAAATTAAAATATGTACCTATCTAATATTGAAACTACAACGTAAACGCCAATCGACAAGACCGTACGATTGAATTTGTTCCCTGAAAGAGTCAGTTTGCTCTGCAAAACTAACAGTGCTAATAGTAAACCATTATTATCGAGAAAACTATCAGTTGGATAAAATATAATAAGAATAATTATTCTTTAATGGGTCGATGATAAACTGTATGATTCATACAAGATAATAGAATTGGACACATAAACTGTATTATTTATGTTAATATAATTATAAGTCCACATTCATTGCATTTTAGTTGTATAAACATAAATAATCATCTAGTTATTACATATGAAATGTTTCAAATACCACGTTTACGTGTTTTAACATAAATTGTAATCCTTAGGTATAAAAATTGGCCGTTTTATAAATGTTTATCTACTAAATAATTTGTAAACATTCAATATGATGAAATTCGTCGAAATTTTAACTTTCAATGATTATATAAAAAAAACATGTCATTGGTGTACAGTTATTCGTTTTGGAATTACAAGAAAACAAGATAAATTCATATTTTTATCATTATTACGCATGTTGTCGAGAATAAAACTCAAAATGATTATAAAAAAAAAAAAAAGCACACACACATCATTGTAAAATCAATACATCCATCAGAGTCTAAAATATTTTAAAACTATGATTGTGTTAGTCACATTCTAGTGGAAATTATATTTTCTCCTATTTACCCAATCTGAATGATACGAAATTCTAAAAATTAATAAAATCACGATTATAACTACAAAATAGAGACATTGACTTGGTTTATAATTCTATAATATTTTTCCTAAATTATCTTTTTGTATAGAGAATCTTAAGGTGGATTAGACATTGAGAACTATATCCCAGCGATTTTCAAACTAGTATTTGTATACACTTTTATACATAGATTACCTATTGATGAATTAATTCTCGGTTTCGGTCTCTGAAATTTTCTTCCCATAACTGTGCTTGGCGTTCGAAGCCATCCGTCTATTCGTTGTAATTTGTGACATTTTTTTTTGTCTCTGTGATGTGCAGTTTTTTTGTTAAATTTTTAATGGTAAAATAACAGAATACAAATTATGAAGAATTGTTTCGTCTGTATATTAAATGTTGCATTTTATAGCTAAAGGTTAGATTTCACTTACGAAGAAAATGTTGAACATTCACAGGTACCATAATGCTGCTGATAAAATGTATTCTCTTGCGTGTCACGCATCTCAAATGGAGATATCTGTGTTAATCGATGTAAAGTTTAATAGAGAAAAAAAATGTTTCATTAATAGCTTACATAATATATTTATTTATAGCAAGACGATACAGTGATTATGTGGGTGACGATAATTATATATTTTGCTGTGGCACACGTACGTGTTAAAATATTTGAAATACAAAATATAAAGTAATCGAAATGTTCGTGTCTACAACTTTTTACACTTTCATTAAAATATGTCCTATGGTTTATTTCTTTTAATTTTTGTTTGGTTCCAAACTGCTGTTGTCATCTAACTTTTTCCGTCGGCGTCAGACCGTTCCTTAGAATTTGCATGTTCACTTGGCACCTATCATTTCGCATCTGGACATATTATTTAAGGGGATGTGGTTTAGGTTTGAGCGATGATGATGGTGGAATTTTGTTTGAAGACATTCTGTATACTGAAATAATAAAAAGAACCCTTTAGTAAATACACTGATGCGTACGGAACTCAATCAATCTGAAAACCATGTCATACAAACAAGTATATTCCATGAATTGAAATCGTAAACATAATACAAATAAAGCATCGTCAAATTAGTTATGATATATTGATATTTGAACATTCATTGAAGTTAATGCATTCCGTTTGCGTAAAACACCTCAGCGGGTAGGTAGCAGGTACGTATTATAAATACACGAGCAGTCGTTCAAAGTGTATGGACTAACTGGTTTGCCTAAATTGATTTCGTGTTTTGAGGAAACGTTTATAATCTTTTACAATTGAATATGATTTGAAATAATATTAAAAACAATTATGGTTGTACTCCTTACACCTAAATCAATATTTTTAAACGATTCCGAGATACCTATTACAAGTTTTTAATCAATCACGATTATTTAAAATCAGAAATTCACAGTTGGCTAATTTGAATATACACCAAAATAATAATCTTGTTTTAGTTTTCCCTACAAGGTAGAATGACCTAAATTTTTGATATTGTAAAAATATAATACTACTGCTGGGTGTAGGTACTCACATCTAAAACGCAAACTGCCAGTGAACACAATCCTTCCAGCGTCTTTTCACCCTGGCTCGAAACGGACACTGCGATACTATGCATGAATCTTGAAATAAGAAATATACTTAACAATAATATAGCAAAATTAAAATATGTACCTATCTAATATTGAAACTACAACGTAAACGCCAATCGACAAGACCGTACGATTGAATTTGTTCCCTGAAAGAGTCAGTTTGCTCTGCAAAACTAACAGTGCTAATAGTAAACCATTATTATCGAGAAAACTATCAGTTGGATAAAATATAATAAGAATAATTATTCTTTAATGGGTCGATGATAAACTGTATGATTCATACAAGATAATAGAATTGGACACATAAACTGTATTATTTATGTTAATATAATTATAAGTCCACATTCATTGCATTTTAGTTGTATAAACATAAATAATCATCTAGTTATTACATATGAAATGTTTCAAATACCACGTTTACGTGTTTTAACATAAATTGTAATCCTTAGGTATAAAAATTGGCCGTTTTATAAATGTTTATCTACTAAATAATTTGTAAACATTCAATTTGATGAAATTCGTCGAAATTTTAACTTTCAATGATTATATAAAAAAAACATGTCATTGGTGTACAGTTATTCGTTTTGGAATTACAAGAAAACAAGATAAATTCATATTTTTATCATTATTACGCATGTTGTCGAGAATAAAACTCAAAATGATTATAAAAAAAAAAAAAAGCACACACACATCATTGTAAAATCAATACATCCATCAGAGTCTAAAATATTTTAAAACTATGATTGTGTTAGTCACATTCTAGTGGAAATTATATTTTCTCCTATTTACCCAATCTGAATGATACGAAATTCTAAAAATTAATAAAATCACGATTATAACTACAAAATAGAGACATTGACTTGGTTTATAATTCTATAATATTTTTCCTAAATTATCTTTTTGTATAGAGAATCTTAAGGTGGATTAGACATTGAGAACTATATCCCAGCGATTTTCAAACTAGTATTTGTATACACTTTTATACATAGATTACCTATTGATGAATTAATTCTCGGTTTCGGTCTCTGAAATTTTCTTCCCATAACTGTGCTTGGCGTTCGAAGCCATCCGTCTATTCGTTGTAATTTGTGACATTTTTTTTTGTCTCTGTGATGTGCAGTTTTTTTGTTAAATTTTTAATGGTAAAATAACAGAATACAAATTATGAAGAATTGTTTCGTCTGTATATTAAATGTTGCATTTTATAGCTAAAGGTTAGATTTCACTTACGAAGAAAATGTTGAACATTCACAGGTACCATAATGCTGCTGATAAAATGTATTCTCTTGCGTGTCACGCATCTCAAATGGAGATATCTGTGTTAATCGATGTAAAGTTTAATAGAGAAAAAAAATGTTTCATTAATAGCTTACATAATATATTTATTTATAGCAAGACGATACAGTGATTATGTGGGTGACGATAATTATATATTTTGCTGTGGCACACGTACGTGTTAAAATATTTGAAATACAAAATATAAAGTAATCGAAATGTTCGTGTCTACAACTTTTTACACTTTCATTAAAATATGTCCTATGGTTTATTTCTTTTAATTTTTGTTTGGTTCCAAACTGCTGTTGTCATCTAACTTTTTCCGTCGGCGTCAGACCGTTCCTTAGAATTTGCATGTTCACTTGGCACCTATCATTTCGCATCTGGACATATTATTTAAGGGGATGTGGTTTAGGTTTGAGCGATGATGATGGTGGAATTTTGTTTGAAGACATTCTGTATACTGAAATAATAAAAAGAACCCTTTAGTAAATACACTGATGCGTACGGAACTCAATCAATCTGAAAACCATGTCATACAAACAAGTATATTCCATGAATTGAAATCGTAAACATAATACAAATAAAGCATCGTCAAATTAGTTATGATATATTGATATTTGAACATTCATTGAAGTTAATGCATTCCGTTTGCGTAAAACACCTCAGCGGGTAGGTAGCAGGTACGTATTATAAATACACGAGCAGTCGTTCAAAGTGTATGGACTAACTGGTTTGCCTAAATTGATTTCGTGTTTTGAGGAAACGTTTATAATCTTTTACAATTGAATATGATTTGAAATAATATTAAAAACAATTATGGTTGTACTCCTTACACCTAAATCAATATTTTTAAACGATTCCGAGATACCTATTACAAGTTTTTAATCAATCACGATTATTTAAAATCAGAAATTCACAGTTGGCTAATTTGAATATACACCAAAATAATAATCTTGTTTTAGTTTTCCCTACAAGGTAGAATGACCTAAATTTTTGATATTGTAAAAATATAATACTACTGCTGGGTGTAGGTACTCACATCTAAAACGCAAACTGCCAGTGAACACAATCCTTCCAGCGTCTTTTCACCCTGGCTCGAAACGGACACTGCGATACTATGCATGAATCTTGAAATAAGAAATATACTTAACAATAATATAGCAAAATTAAAATATGTACCTATCTAATATTGAAACTACAACGTAAACGCCAATCGACAAGACCGTACGATTGAATTTGTTCCCTGAAAGAGTCAGTTTGCTCTGCAAAACTAACAGTGCTAATAGTAAACCATTATTATCGAGAAAACTATCAGTTGGATAAAATATAATAAGAATAATTATTCTTTAATGGGTCGATGATAAACTGTATGATTCATACAAGATAATAGAATTGGACACATAAACTGTATTATTTATGTTAATATAATTATAAGTCCACATTCATTGCATTTTAGTTGTATAAACATAAATAATCATCTAGTTATTACATATGAAATGTTTCAAATACCACGTTTACGTGTTTTAACATAAATTGTAATCCTTAGGTATAAAAATTGGACGTTTTATAAATGTTTATCTACTAAATAATTTGTAAACATTCAATTTGATGAAATTCGTCGAAATTTTAACTTTCAATGATTATATAAAAAAAACATGTCATTGGTGTACAGTTATTCGTTTTGGAATTACAAGAAAACAAGATAAATTCATATTTTTATCATTATTACGCATGTTGTCGAGAATAAAACTCAAAATGATTATAAAAAAAAAAAAAAGCACACACACATCATTGTAAAATCAATACATCCATCAGAATCTAAAATATTTTAAAACTATGATTGTGTTAGTCACATTCTAGTGGAAATTATATTTTCTCCTATTTACCCAATCTGAATGATACGAAATTCTAAAAATTAATAAAATCACGATTATAACTACAAAATAGAGACATTGACTTGGTTTATAATTTTATAATATTTTTCCTAAATTATCTTTTTGTATAGAGAATCTTAAGGTGGATTAGACATTGAGAACTATATCCCAGCGATTTTCAAACTAGTATTTGTATACACTTTTATACATAGATTACCTATTGATGAATTAATTCTCGGTTTCGGTCTCTGAAATTTTCTTCCCATAACTATGCTTGGCGTTCGAAGCCATCCGTCTATTCGTTGTAATTTGTGACATTTTTTTTTGTCTCTGTGATGTGCAGTTTTTTTGTTAAATTTTTAATGGTAAAATAACAGAATACAAATTATGAAGAATTGTTTCGTCTGTATATTAAATGTTGCATTTTATAGCTAAAGGTTAGATTTCACTTACGAAGAAAATGTTGAACATTCACAGGTACCATAATGCTGCTGATAAAATGTATTCTCTTGCGTGTCACGCATCTCAAATGGAGATATCTGTGTTAATCGATGTAAAGTTTAATAGAGAAAAAAAATGTTTCATTAATAGCTTACATAATATATTTATTTATAGCAAGACGATACAGTGATTATGTGGGTGACGATAATTATATATTTTGCTGTGGCACACGTACGTGTTAAAATATTTGAAATACAAAATATAAAGTAATCGAAATGTTCGTGTCTACAACTTTTTACACTTTCATTAAAATATGTCCTATGGTTTATTTCTTTTAATTTTTGTTTGGTTCCAAACTGCTGTTGTCATCTAACTTTTTCCGTCGGCGTCAGACCGTTCCTTAGAATTTGCATGTTCACTTGGCACCTATCATTTCGCATCTGGACATATTATTTAAGGGGATGTGGTTTAGGTTTGAGCGATGATGATGGTGGAATTTTGTTTGAAGACATTCTGTATACTGAAATAATAAAAAGAACCCTTTAGTAAATACACTGATGCGTACGGAACTCAATCAATCTGAAAACCATGTCATACAAACAAGTATATTCCATGAATTGAAATCGTAAACATAATACAAATAAAGCATCGTCAAATTAGTTATGATATATTGATATTTGAACATTCATTGAAGTTAATGCATTCCGTTTGCGTAAAACACCTCAGCGGGTAGGTAGCAGGTACGTATTATAAATACACGAGCAGTCGTTCAAAGTGTATGGACTAACTGGTTTGCCTAAATTGATTTCGTGTTTTGAGGAAACGTTTATAATCTTTTACAATTGAATATGATTTGAAATAATATTAAAAACAATTATGGTTGTACTCCTTACACCTAAATCAATATTTTTAAACGATTCCGAGATACCTATTACAAGTTTTTAATCAATCACGATTATTTAAAATCAGAAATTCACAGTTGGCTAATTTGAATATACACCAAAATAATAATCTTGTTTTAGTTTTCCCTACAAGGTAGAATGACCTAAATTTTTGATATTGTAAAAATATAATACTACTGCTGGGTGTAGGTACTCACATCTAAAACGCAAACTGCCAGTGAACACAATCCTTCCAGCGTCTTTTCACCCTGGCTCGAAACGGACACTGCGATACTATGCATGAATCTTGAAATAAGAAATATACTTAACAATAATATAGCAAAATTAAAATATGTACCTATCTAATATTGAAACTACAACGTAAACGCCAATCGACAAGACCGTACGATTGAATTTGTTCCCTGAAAGAGTCAGTTTGCTCTGCAAAACTAACAGTGCTAATAGTAAACCATTATTATCGAGAAAACTATCAGTTGGATAAAATATAATAAGAATAATTATTCTTTAATGGGTCGATGATAAACTGTATGATTCATACAAGATAATAGAATTGGACACATAAACTGTATTATTTATGTTAATATAATTATAAGTCCACATTCATTGCATTTTAGTTGTATAAACATAAATAATCATCTAGTTATTACATATGAAATGTTTCAAATACCACGTTTACGTGTTTTAACATAAATTGTAATCCTTAGGTATAAAAATTGGCCGTTTTATAAATGTTTATCTACTAAATAATTTGTAAACATTCAATTTGATGAAATTCGTCGAAATTTTAACTTTCAATGATTATATAAAAAAAACATGTCATTGGTGTATAGTTATTCGTTTTGGAATTACAAGAAAACAAGATAAATTCATATTTTTATCATTATTACGCATGTTGTCGAGAATAAAACTCAAAATGATTATAAAAAAAAAAAAAAGCACACACACATCATTGTAAAATCAATACATCCATCAGAGTCTAAAATATTTTAAAACTATGATTGTGTTAGTCACATTCTAGTGGAAATTATATTTTCTCCTATTTACCCAATCTGAATGATACGAAATTCTAAAAATTAATAAAATCACGATTATAACTACAAAATAGAGACATTGACTTGGTTTATAATTCTATAATATTTTTCCTAAATTATCTTTTTGTATAGAGAATCTTAAGGTGGATTAGACATTGAGAACTATATCCCAGCGATTTTCAAACTAGTATTTGTATACACTTTTATACATAGATTACCTATTGATGAATTAATTCTCGGTTTCGGTCTCTGAAATTGTCTTCCCATAACTGTGCTTGGCGTTCGAAGCCATCCGTCTATTCGTTGTAATTTGTGACATTTTTTTTTGTCTCTGTGATGTGCAGTTTTTTTGTTAAATTTTTAATGGTAAAATAACAGAATACAAATTATGAAGAATTGTTTCGTCTGTATATTAAATGTTGCATTTTATAGCTAAAGGTTAGATTTCACTTACGAAGAAAATGTTGAACATTCACAGGTACCATAATGCTGCTGATAAAATGTATTCTCTTGCGTGTCACGCATCTCAAATGGAGATATCTGTGTTAATCGATGTAAAGTTTAATAGAGAAAAAAAATGTTTCATTAATAGCTTACATAATATATTTATTTATAGCAAGACGATACAGTGATTATGTGGGTGACGATAATTATATATTTTGCTGTGGCACACGTACGTGTTAAAATATTTGAAATACAAAATATAAAGTAATCGAAATGTTCGTGTCTACAACTTTTTACACTTTCATTAAAATATGTCCTATGGTTTATTTCTTTTAATTTTTGTTTGGTTCCAAACTGCTGTTGTCATCTAACTTTTTCCGTCGGCGTCAGACCGTTCCTTAGAATTTGCATGTTCACTTGGCACCTATCATTTCGCATCTGGACATATTATTTGAGGGGATGTGGTTTAGGTTTGAGCGATGATGATGGTGGAATTTTGTTTGAAGACATTCTGTATACTGAAATAATAAAAAGAACCCTTTAGTAAATACACTGATGCGTACGGAACTCAATCAATCTGAAAACCATGTCATACAAACAAGTATATTCCATGAATTGAAATCGTAAACATAATACAAATAAAGCATCGTCAAATTAGTTATGATATATTGATATTTGAACATTCATTGAAGTTAATGCATTCCGTTTGCGTAAAACACCTCAGCGGGTAGGTAGCAGGTACGTATTATAAATACACGAGCAGTCGTTCAAAGTGTATGGACTAACTGGTTTGCCTAAATTGATTTCGTGTTTTGAGGAAACGTTTATAATCTTTTACAATTGAATATGATTTGAAAAAATATTAAAAACAATTATGGTTGTACTCCTTACACCTAAATCAATATTTTTAAACGATTCCGAGATACCTATTACAAGTTTTTAATCAATCACGATTATTTAAAATCAGAAATTCACAGTTGGCTAATTTGAATATACACCAAAATAATAATCTTGTTTTAGTTTTCCCTACAAGGTAGAATGACCTAAATTTTTGATATTGTAAAAATATAATACTACTGCTGGGTGTAGGTACTCACATCTAAAACGCAAACTGCCAGTGAACACAATCCTTCCAGCGTCTTTTCACCCTGGCTCGAAACGGACACTGCGATACTATGCATGAATCTTGAAATAAGAAATATACTTAACAATAATATAGCAAAATTAAAATATGTACCTATCTAATATTGAAACTACAACGTAAACGCCAATCGACAAGACCGTACGATTGAATTTGTTCCCTGAAAGAGTCAGTTTGCTCTGCAAAACTAACAGTGCTAATAGTAAACCATTATTATCGAGAAAACTATCAGTTGGATAAAATATAATAAGAATAATTATTCTTTAATGGGTTGATGATAAACTGTATGATTCATACAAGATAATAGAATTGGACACATAAACTGTATTATTTATGTTAATATAATTATAAGTCCACATTCATTGCATTTTAGTTGTATAAACATAAATAATCATCTAGTTATTACATATGAAATGTTTCAAATACCACGTTTACGTGTTTTAACATAAATTGTAATCCTTAGGTATAAAAATTGGCCGTTTTATAAATGTTTATCTACTAAATAATTTGTAAACATTCAATTTGATGAAATTCGTCGAAATTTTAACTTTCAATGATTATATAAAAAAAACATGTCATTGGTGTACAGTTATTCGTTTTGGAATTACAAGAAAACAAGATAAATTCATATTTTTATCATTATTACGCATGTTGTCGAGAATAAAACTCAAAATGATTATAAAAAAAAAAAAAAGCACACACACATCATTGTAAAATCAATACATCCATCAGAGTCTAAAATATTTTAAAACTATGATTGTGTTAGTCACATTCTAGTGGAAATTATATTTTCTCCTATTTACCCAATCTGAATGATACGAAATTCTAAAAATTAATAAAATCACGATTATAACTACAAAATAGAGACATTGACTTGGTTTATAATTCTATAATATTTTTCCTAAATTATCTTTTTGTATAGAGAATCTTAAGGTGGATTAGACATTGAGAACTATATCCCAGCGATTTTCAAACTAGTATTTGTATACACTTTTATACATAGATTACCTATTGATGAATTAATTCTCGGTTTCGGTCTCTGAAATTTTCTTCCCATAACTGTGCTTGGCGTTCGAAGCCATCCGTCTATTCGTTGTAATTTGTGACATTTTTTTTTGTCTCTGTGATGTGCAGTTTTTTTGTTAAATTTTTAATGGTAAAATAACAGAATACAAATTATGAAGAATTGTTTCGTCTGTATATTAAATGTTGCATTATATAGCTAAAGGTTAGATTTCACTTACGAAGAAAATGTTGAACATTCTCAGGTACCATAATGCTGCTGATAAAATGTATTCTCTTGCGTGTCACGCATCTCAAATGGAGATATCTGTGTTAATCGATGTAAAGTTTAATAGAGAAAAAAAATGTTTCATTAATAGCTTACATAATATATTTATTTATAGCAAGACGATACAGTGATTATGTGGGTGACGATAATTATATATTTTGCTGTGGCACACGTACGTGTTAAAATATTTGAAATACAAAATATAAAGTAATCGAAATGTTCGTGTCTACAACTTTTTACACTTTCATTAAAATATGTCCTATGGTTTATTTCTTTTAATTTTTGTTTGGTTCCAAACTGCTGTTGTCATCTAACTTTTTCCGTCGGCGTCAGACCGTTCCTTAGAATTTGCATGTTCTCTTGGCACCTATCATTTCGCATCTGGACATATTGTTTAAGGGGATGTGGTTTAGGTTTGAGCGATGATGATGGTGGAATTTTGTTTGAAGACATTCTGTATACTGAAATAATAAAAAGAACCCTTTAGTAAATACACTGATGCGTACGGAACTCAATCAATCTGAAAACCATGTCATACAAACAAGTATATTCCATGAATTGAAATCGTAAACATAATACAAATAAAGCATCGTCAAATTAGTTATGATATATTGATATTTGAACATTCATTGAAGTTAATGCATTCCGTTTGCGTAAAACACCTCAGCGGGTAGGTAGCAGGTACGTATTATAAATACACGAGCAGTCGTTCAAAGTGTATGGACTAACTGGTTTGCCTAAATTGATTTCGTGTTTTGAGGAAACGTTTATAATCTTTTACAATTGAATATGATTTGAAAAAATATTAAAAACAATTATGGTTGTACTCCTTACACCTAAATCAATATTTTTAAACGATTCCGAGATACCTATTACAAGTTTTTAATCAATCACGATTATTTAAAATCAGAAATTCACAGTTGGCTAATTTGAATATACACCAAAATAATAATCTTGTTTTAGTTTTCCCTACAAGGTAGAATGACCTAAATTTTTGATATTGTAAAAATATAATACTACTGCTGGGTGTAGGTACTCACATCTAAAACGCAAACTGCCAGTGAACACAATCCTTCCAGCGTCTTTTCACCCTGGCACGAAACGGACACTGCGATACTATGCATGAATCTTGAAATAAGAAATATACTTAACAATAATATAGCAAAATTAAAATATGTACCTATCTAATATTGAAACTACAACGTAAACGCCAATCGACAAGACCGTACGATTGAATTTGTTCCCTGAAAGAGTCAGTTTGCTATGCAAAACTAACAGTGCTAATAGTAAACCATTATTATCGAGAAAACTATCAGTTGGATAAAATATAATAAGAATAATTATTCTTTAATGGGTCGATGATAAACTGTATGATTCATACAAGATAATAGAATTGGACACATAAACTGTATTATTTATGTTAATATAATTATAAGTCCACATTCATTGCATTTTAGTTGTATAAACATAAATAATCATCTAGTTATTACATATGCAATGTTTCAAATACCACGTTTACGTGTTTTAACATAAATTGTAATCCTTAGGTATAAAAATTGGACGTTTTATAAATGTTTATCTACTAAATAATTTGTAAACATTCAATTTGATGAAATTCGTCGAAATTTTAACTTTCAATGATTATATAAAAAAAACATGTCATTGGTGTACAGTTATTCGTTTTGGAATTACAAGAAAACAAGATAAATTCATATTTTTATCATTATTACGCATGTTGTCGAGAATAAAACTCAAAATGATTATAAAAAAAAAAAAAAGCACACACACATCATTGTAAAATCAATACATCCATCAGAATCTAAAATATTTTAAAACTATGATTGTGTTAGTCACATTCTAGTGGAAATTATATTTTCTCCTATTTACCCAATCTGAATGATACGAAATTCTAAAAATTAATAAAATCACGATTATAACTACAAAATAGAGACATTGACTTGGTTTATAATTCTATAATATTTTTCCTAAATTATCTTTTTGTATAGAGAATCTTAAGGTGGATTAGACATTGAGAACTATATCCCAGCGATTTTCAAACTAGTATTTGTATACACTTTTATACATAGATTACCTATTGATGAATTAATTCTCGGTTTCGGTCTCTGAAATTTTCTTCCCATAACTGTGCTTGGCGTTCGAAGCCATCCGTCTATTCGTTGTAATTTGTGACATTTTTTTTTGTCTCTGTGATGTGCAGTTTTTTTGTTAAATTTTTAATGGTAAAATAACAGAATACAAATTATGAAGAATTGTTTCGTCTGTATATTAAATGTTGCATTATATAGCTAAAGGTTAGATTTCACTTACGAAGAAAATGTTGAACATTCTCAGGTACCATAATGCTGCTGATAAAATGTATTCTCTTGCGTGTCACGCATCTCAAATGGAGATATCTGTGTTAATCGATGTAAAGTTTAATAGAGAAAAAAAATGTTTCATTAATAGCTTACATAATATATTTATTTATAGCAAGACGATACAGTGATTATGTGGGTGACGATAATTATATATTTTGCTGTGGCACACGTACGTGTTAAAATATTTGAAATACAAAATATAAAGTAATCGAAATGTTCGTGTCTACAACTTTTTACACTTTCATTAAAATATGTCCTATGGTTTATTTCTTTTAATTTTTGTTTGGTTCCAAACTGCTGTTGTCATCTAACTTTTTCCGTCGGCGTCAGACCGTTCCTTAGAATTTGCATGTTCTCTTGGCACCTATCATTTCGCATCTGGACATATTGTTTAAGGGGATGTGGTTTAGGTTTGAGCGATGATGATGGTGGAATTTTGTTTGAAGACATTCTGTATACTGAAATAATAAAAAGAACCCTTTAGTAAATACACTGATGCGTACGGAACTCAATCAATCTGAAAACCATGTCATACAAACAAGTATATTCCATGAATTGAAATCGTAAACATAATACAAATAAAGCATCGTCAAATTAGTTATGATATATTGATATTTGAACATTCATTGAAGTTAATGCATTCCGTTTGCGTAAAACACCTCAGCGGGTAGGTAGCAGGTACGTATTATAAATACACGAGCAGTCGTTCAAAGTGTATGGACTAACTGGTTTGCCTAAATTGATTTCGTGTTTTGAGGAAACGTTTATAATCTTTTACAATTGAATATGATTTGAAAAAATATTAAAAACAATTATGGTTGTACTCCTTACACCTAAATCAATATTTTTAAACGATTCCGAGATACCTATTACAAGTTTTTAATCAATCACGATTATTTAAAATCAGAAATTCACAGTTGGCTAATTTGAATATACACCAAAATAATAATCTTGTTTTAGTTTTCCCTACAAGGTAGAATGACCTAAATTTTTGATATTGTAAAAATATAATACTACTGCTGGGTGTAGGTACTCACATCTAAAACGCAAACTGCCAGTGAACACAATCCTTCCAGCGTCTTTTCACCCTGGCACGAAACGGACACTGCGATACTATGCATGAATCTTGAAATAAGAAATATACTTAACAATAATATAGCAAAATTAAAATATGTACCAATCTAATATTGAAACTACAACGTAAACGCCAATCGACAAGACCGTACGATTGAATTTGTTCCCTGAAAGAGTCAGTTTGCTATGCAAAACTAACAGTGCTAATAGTAAACTATTATTATCGAGAAAACTATCAGTTGGATAAAATATAATAAGAATAATTATTCTTTAATGGGTCGATGATAAACTGTATGATTCATACAAGATAATAGAATTGGACACATAAACTGTATTATTTATGTTAATATAATGATAAGTCCACATTCATTGCATTTTAGTTGTATAAACATAAATAATCATCTAGTTATTACATATGAAATGTTTCAAATACCACGTTTACGTGTTTTAACATAAATTGTAATCCTTAGGTATAAAAATTGGACGTTTTATAAATGTTTATCTACTAAATAATTTGTAAACATTCAATTTGATGAAATTCGTCGAAATTTTAACTTTCAATGATTATATAAAAAAAACATGTCATTGGTGTACAGTTATTCGTTTTGGAATTACAAGAAAACAAGATAAATTCATATTTTTATCATTATTACGCATGTTGTCGAGAATAAAACTCAAAATGATTATAAAAAAAAAAAAAGCACACACACATCATTGTAAAATCAATACATCCATCAGAATCTAAAATATTTTAAAACTATGATTGTGTTAGTCACATTCTAGTGGAAATTATATTTTCTCCTATTTACCCAATCTGAATGATACGAAATTCTAAAAATTAATAAAATCACGATTATAACTACAAAATAGAGACATTGACTTGGTTTATAATTTTATAATATTTTTCCTAAATTATCTTTTTGTATAGAGAATCTTAAGGTGGATTAGACATTGAGAACTATATCCCAGCGATTTTCAAACTAGTATTTGTATACACTTTTATACATAGATTACCTATTGATGAATTAATTCTCGGTTTCGGTCTCTGAAATTTTCTTCCCATAACTGTGCTTGGCGTTCAAAGCCATCCGTCTATTCGTTGTAAATTGTGACATTTTTTTTTGTCTCTGTGATGTGCAGTTTTTTTGTTAAATTTTTAATGGTAAAATAACAGAATACAAATTATGAAGAATTGTTTCGTCTGTATATTAAATGTTGCATTATATAGCTAAAGGTTAGATTTCACTTACGAAGAAAATGTTGAACATTCTCAGGTACCATAATGCTGCTGACAAAATGTATTCTCTTGCGTGTCACGCATCTCAAATGGAGATATCTGTGTTAATCGATGTAAAGTTTAATAGAGAAAAAAAATGTTTCATTAATAGCTTATATAATATATTTATTTATAGCAAGACGATACAGTGATTATGTGGGTGACGATAATTATATATTTTGCTGTGGCACACGTACGTGTTAAAATATTTGAAATACAAAATATAAAGTAATCGAAATGTTCGTGTCTACAACTTTTTACACTTTCATTAAAATATGTCCTATGGTTTATTTCTTTTAATTTTTGTTTGGTTCCAAACTGCTGTTGTCATCTAACTTTTTCCGTCGGCGTCAGACCGTTCCTTAGAATTTGCATGTTCTCTTGGCACCTATCATTTCGCATCTGGACATATTGTTTAAGGGGATGTGGTTTAGGTTTGAGCGATGATGATGGTGGAATTTTGTTTGAAGACATTCTGTATACTGAAATAATAAAAAGAACCCTTTAGTAAATACACTGATGCGTACGGAACTCAATCAATCTGAAAACCATGTCATACAAACAAGTATATTCCATGAATTGAAATCGTAAACATAATACAAATAAAGCATCGTCAAATTAGTTATGATATATTGATATTTGAACATTCATTGAAGTTAATGCATTCCGTTTGCGTAAAACACCTCAGCGGGTAGGTAGCAGGTACGTATTATAAATACACGAGCAGTCGTTCAAAGTGTATGGACTAACTGGTTTGCCTAAATTGATTTCGTGTTTTGAGGAAACGTTTATAATCTTTTACAATTGAATATGATTTGAAAAAATATTAAAAACAATTATGGTTGTACTCCTTACACCTAAATCAATATTTTTAAACGATTCCGAGATACCTATTACAAGTTTTTAATCAATCACGATTATTTAAAATCAGAAATTCACAGTTGGCTAATTTGAATATACACCAAAATAATAATCTTGTTTTAGTTTTCCCTACAAGGTAGAATGACCTAAATTTTTGATATTGTAAAAATATAATACTACTGCTGGGTGTAGGTACTCACATCTAAAACGCAAACTGCCAGTGAACACAATCCTTCCAGCGTCTTTTCACCCTGGCACGAAACGGACACTGCGATACTATGCATGAATCTTGAAATAAGAAATATACTTAACAATAATATAGCAAAATTAAAATATGTACCTATCTAATATTGAAACTACAACGTAAACGCCAATCGACAAGACCGTACGATTGAATTTGTTCCCTGAAAGAGTCAGTTTGCTATGCAAAACTAACAGTGCTAATAGTAAACTATTATTATCGAGAAAACTATCAGTTGGATAAAATATAATAAGAATAATTATTCTTTAATGGGTCGATGATAAACTGTATGATTCATACAAGATAATAGAATTGGACACATAAACTGTATTATTTATGTTAATATAATGATAAGTCCACATTCATTGCATTTTAGTTGTATAAACATAAATAATCATCTAGTTATTACATATGAAATGTTTCAAATACCACGTTTACGTGTTTTAACATAAATTGTAATCCTTAGGTATAAAAATTGGACGTTTTATAAATGTTTATCTACTAAATAATTTGTAAACATTCAATTTGATGAAATTCGTCGAAATTTTAACTTTCAATGATTATATAAAAAAAACATGTCATTGGTGTACAGTTATTCGTTTTGGAATTACAAGAAAACAAGATAAATTCATATTTTTATCATTATTACGCATGTTGTCGAGAATAAAACTCAAAATGATTATAAAAAAAAAAAAAGCACACACACATCATTGTAAAATCAATACATCCATCAGAATCTAAAATATTTTAAAACTATGATTGTGTTAGTCACATTCTAGTGGAAATTATATTTTCTCCTATTTACCCAATCTGAATGATACGAAATTCTAAAAATTAATAAAATCACGATTATAACTACAAAATAGAGACATTGACTTGGTTTATAATTTTATAATATTTTTCCTAAATTATCTTTTTGTATAGAGAATCTTAAGGTGGATTAGACATTGAGAACTATATCCCAGCGATTTTCAAACTAGTATTTGTATACACTTTTATACATAGATTACCTATTGATGAATTAATTCTCGGTTTCGGTCTCTGAAATTTTCTTCCCATAACTGTGCTTGGCGTTCGAAGCCATCCGTCTATTCGTTGTAATTTGTGACATTTTTTTTTGTCTCTGTGATGTGCAGTTTTTTTGTTAAATTTTTAATGGTAAAATAACAGAATACAAATTATGAAGAATTGTTTCGTCTGTATATTAAATGTTGCATTATATAGCTAAAGGTTAGATTTCACTTACGAAGAAAATGTTGAACATTCTCAGGTACCATAATGCTGCTGATAAAATGTATTCTCTTGCGTGTCACGCATCTCAAATGGAGATATCTGTGTTAATCGATGTAAAGTTTAATAGAGAAAAAAAAATGTTTCATTAATAGCTTACATAATATATTTATTTATAGCAAGACGATACAGTGATTATGTGGGTGACGATAATTATATATTTTGCTGTGGCACACGTACGTGTTAAAATATTTGAAATACAAAATATAAAGTAATCGAAATGTTCGTGTCTACAACTTTTTACACTTTCATTAAAATATGTCCTATGGTTTATTTCTTTTAATGTTTGTTTGGTTCCAAACTGCTGTTGTCATCTAACTTTTTCCGTCGGCGTCAGACCGTTCCTTAGAATTTGCATGTTCTCTTGGCACCTATCATTTCGCATCTGGACATATTGTTTAAGGGGATGTGGTTTAGGTTTGAGCGATGATGATGGTGGAATTTTGTTTGAAGACATTCTGTATACTGAAATAATAAAAAGAACCCTTTAGTAAATACACTGATGCGTACGGAACTCAATCAATCTGAAAACCATGTCATACAAACAAGTATATTCCATGAATTGAAATCGTAAACATAATACAAATAAAGCATCGTCAAATTAGTTATGATATATTGATATTTGAACATTCATTGAAGTTAATGCATTCCGTTTGCGTAAAACACCTCAGCGGGTAGGTAGCAGGTACGTATTATAAATACACGAGCAGTCGTTCAAAGTGTATGGACTAACTGGTTTGCCTAAATTGATTTCGTGTTTTGAGGAAACGTTTATAATCTTTTACAATTGAATATGATTTGAAAAAATATTAAAAACAATTATGGTTGTACTCCTTACACCTAAATCAATATTTTTAAACGATTCCGAGATACCTATTACAAGTTTTTAATCAATCACGATTATTTAAAATCAGAAATTCACAGTTGGCTAATTTGAATATACACCAAAATAATAATCTTGTTTTAGTTTTCCCTACAAGGTAGAATGACCTAAATTTTTGATATTGTAAAAATATAATACTACTGCTGGGTGTAGGTACTCACATCTAAAACGCAAACTGCCAGTGAACACAATCCTTCCAGCGTCTTTTCACCCTGGCACGAAACGGACACTGCGATACTATGCATGAATCTTGAAATAAGAAATATACTTAACAATAATATAGCAAAATTAAAATATGTACCAATCTAATATTGAAACTACAACGTAAACGCCAATCGACAAGACCGTACGATTGAATTTGTTCCCTGAAAGAGTCAGTTTGCTATGCAAAACTAACAGTGCTAATAGTAAACTATTATTATCGAGAAAACTATCAGTTGGATAAAATATAATAAGAATAATTATTCTTTAATGGGTCGATGATAAACTGTATGATTCATACAAGATAATAGAATTGGACACATAAACTGTATTATTTATGTTAATATAATGATAAGTCCACATTCATTGCATTTTAGTTGTATAAACATAAATAATCATCTAGTTATTACATATGAAATGTTTCAAATACCACGTTTACGTGTTTTAACATAAATTGTAATCCTTAGGTATAAAAATTGGACGTTTTATAAATGTTTATCTACTAAATAATTTGTAAACATTCAATTTGATGAAATTCGTCGAAATTTTAACTTTCAATGATTATATAAAAAAAACATGTCATTGGTGTACAGTTATTCGTTTTGGAATTACAAGAAAACAAGATAAATTCATATTTTTATCATTATTACGCATGTTGTCGAGAATAAAACTCAAAATGATTATATAAAAAAAAAAAAGCACACACACATCATTGTAAAATCAATACATCCATCAGAATCTAAAATATTTTAAAACTATGGTTGTGTTAGTCACATTCTAGTGGAAATTATATTTTCTCCTATTTACCCAATCTGAATGATACGAAATTCTAAAAATTAATAAAATCACGATTATAACTACAAAATAGAGACATTGACTTGGTTTATAATTTTATAATATTTTTCCTAAATTATCTTTTTGTATAGAGAATCTTAAGGTGGATTAGACATTGAGAACTATATCCCAGCGATTTTCAAACTAGTATTTGTATACACTTTTATACATAGATTACCTATTGATGAATTAATTCTCGGTTTCGGTCTCTGAAATTTTCTTCCCATAACTGTGCTTGGCGTTCAAAGCCATCCGTCTATTCGTTGTAAATTGTGACATTTTTTTTTGTCTCTGTGATGTGCAGTTTTTTTTGTTAAATTTTTAATCGTAAAATAACAGAATACAAATTATGAAGAATTGTTTCGTCTGTATATTAAATGTTGCATTATATAGCTAAAGGTTAGATTTCACTTACGAAGAAAATGTTGAACATTCTCAGGTACCATAATGCTGCTGATAAAATGTATTCTCTTGCGTGTCACGCATCTCAAATGGAGATATCTGTGTTAATCGATGTAAAGTTTAATAGAGAAAAAAAATGTTTCATTAATAGCTTACATAATATATTTATTTATAGCAAGACGATACAGTGATTATGTGGGTGACGATAATTATATATTTTGCTGTGGCACACGTACGTGTTAAAATATTTGAAATACAAAATATAAAGTAATCGAAATGTTCGTGTCTACAACTTTTTACACTTTCATTAAAATATGTCCTATGGTTTATTTCTTTTAATTTTTGTTTGGTTCCAAACTGCTGTTGTCATCTAACTTTTTCCGTCGGCGTCAGACCGTTCCTTAGAATTTGCATGTTCTCTTGGCACCTATCATTTCGCATCTGGACATATTGTTTAAGGGGATGTGGTTTAGGTTTGAGCGATGATGATGGTGGAATTTTGTTTGAAGACATTCTGTATACTGAAATAATAATAAGAACCCTTTAGTAAATACACTGATGCGTACGTAACTCAATCAATCTGAAAACCATGTCATACAAACAAGTATATTCCATGAATTGAAATCGTAAACATAATACAAATAAAGCATCGTCAAATTAGTTATGATATATTGATATTTGAACATTCATTGAAGTTAATGCATTCCGTTTGCGTAAAACACCTCAGCGGGTAGGTAGCAGGTACGTATTATAAATACACGAGCAGTCGTTCAAAGTGTATGGACTAACTGGTTTGCCTAAATTGATTTCGTGTTTTGAGGAAACGTTAATAATCTTTTACAATTGAATATGATTTGAAAAAATATTAAAAACAATTATGGTTGTACTCCTTACACCTAAATCAATATTTTTAAACGATTCCGAGATACCTATTACAAGTTTTTAATCAATCACGATTATTTAAAATCAGAAATTCACAGTTGGCTAATTTGAATATACACCAAAATAATAATCTTGTTTTAGTTTTCCCTACAAGGTAGAATGACCTAAATTTTTGATATTGTAAAAATATAATACTACTGCTGGGTGTAGGTACTCACATCTAAAACGCAAGCTGCCAGTGAACACAATCCTTCCAGCGTCTTTTCACCCTGGCACGAAACGGACACTGCGATACTATGCATGAATCTTGAAATATGAAATATACTTAACAATAATATAGCAAAATTAAAATATGTACCAATCTAATATTGAAACTACAACGTAAACGCCAATCGACAAGACCGTACGATTGAATTTGTTCCCTGAAAGAGTCAGTTTGCTATGCAAAACTAACAGTGCTAATAGTAAACCATTATTATCGAGAAAACTATCAGTTGGATAAAATATAATAAGAATAATTATTCTTTAATGGGTCGATGATAAACTGTATGATTCATACAAGATAATAGAATTGGACACATAAACTGTATTATTTATGTTAATATAATTATAAGTCCACATTCATTGCATTTTAGTTGTATAAACATAAATAATCATCTAGTTATTACATATGAAATGTTTCAAATACCACGTTTACGTGTTTTAACATAAATTGTAATCCTTAGGTATAAAAATTGGACGTTTTATAAATGTTTATCTACTAAATAATTTGTAAACATTCAATTTGATGAAATTCGTCGAAATTTTAACTTTCAATGATTATATAAAAAAAACATGTCATTGGTGTACAGTTATTCGTTTTGGAATTACAAGAAAACAAGATAAATTCATATTTTTATCATTATTACGCATGTTGTCGAGAATAAAACTCAAAATGATTATAAAAAAAAAAAAAAGCACACACACATCATTGTAAAATCAATACATCCATCAGAATCTAAAATATTTTAAAACTATGATTGTGTTAGTCACATTCTAGTGGAAATTATATTGTCTCCTATTTACCCAATCTGAATGATACGAAATTCTAAAAATTAATAAAATCACGATTATAACTACAAAATAGAGACATTGACTTGGTTTATAATTTTATAATATTTTTCCTAAATTATCTTTTTGTATAGAGAATCTTAAGGTGGATTAGACATTGAGAACTATATCCCAGCGATTTTCAAACTAGTATTTATATACACTTTTATACATAGATTACCTATTGATGAATTAATTCTCGGTTTTGTTCTCTGAAATTTTCTTCCCATAACTGTGCTTGGCGTTCGAAGCCATCCGTCTATTCGTTGTAATTTGTGACATTTTTTTTTGTCTCTGTGATGTGCAGTTTTTTTGTTAAATTTTTAATGGTAAAATAACAGAATACAAATTATGAAGAATTGTTTCGTCTGTATATTAAATGTTGCATTTTATAGCTAAAGGTTAGATTTCACTTACGAAGAAAATGTTGAACATTCTCAGGTACCATAATGCTGCTGATAAAATGTATTCTCTTGCGTGTCACGCATCTCAAATGGAGATATCTGTGTTAATCGATGTAAAGTTTAATAGAGAAAAAAAATGTTTCATTAATAGCTTACATAATATATTTATTTATAGCAAGACGATACAGTGATTATGTGGGTGACGATAATTATATATTTTGCTGTGGCACACGTACGTGTTAAAATATTTGAAATACAAAATATAAAGTAATCGAAATGTTCGTGTCTACAACTTTTTACACTTTCATTAAAATATGTCCTATGGTTTATTTCTTTTAATTTTTGTTTGGTTCCAAACTGCTGTTGTCATCTAACTTTTTCCGTCGGCGTCACACCGTTCCTTAGAATTTGCATGTTCTCTTGGCACCTATCATTTCGCATCTGGACATATTGTTTAAGGGGATGTGGTTTAGGTTTGAGCGATGATGATGGTGGAATTTTGTTTGAAGACATTCTGTATACTGAAATAATAAAAAGAACCCTTTAGTAAATACACTGATGCGTACGGAACTCAATCAATCTGAAAACCATGTCATACAAACAAGTATATTCCATGAATTGAAATCGTAAACATAATACAAATAAAGCATCGTCAAATTAGTTATGATATATTGATATTTGAACATTCATTGAAGTTAATGCATTCCGTTTGCGTAAAACACCTCAGCGGGTAGGTAGCAGGTACGTATTATAAATACACGAGCAGTCGTTCAAAGTGTATGGACTAACTGGTTTGCCTAAATTGATTTCGTGTTTTGAGGAAACGTTTATAATCTTTTACAATTGAATATGATTTGAAAAAATATTAAAAACAATTATGGTTGTACTCCTTACACCTAAATCAATATTTTTAAACGATTCCGAGATACCTATTACAAGTTTTTAATCAATCACGATTATTTAAAATCAGAAATTCACAGTTGGCTAATTTGAATATACACCAAAATAATAATCTTGTTTTAGTTTTCCCTACAAGGTAGAATGACCTAAATTTTTGATATTGTAAAAATATAATACTACTGCTGGGTGTAGGTACTCACATCTAAAACGCAAACTGCCAGTGAACACAATCCTTCCAGCGTCTTTTCACCCTGGCACGAAACGGACACTGCGATACTATGCATGAATCTTGAAATAAGAAATATACTTAACAATAATATAGCAAAATTAAAATATGTACCTATCTAATATTGAAACTACAACGTAAACGCCAATCGACAAGACCGTACGATTGAATTTGTTCCCTGAAAGAGTCAGTTTGCTCTGCAAAACTAACAGTGCTAATAGTAAACCATTATTATCGAGAAAACTATCAGTTGGATAAAATATAATAAGAATAATTATTCTTTAATGGGTCGATGATAAACTGTATGATTCATACAAGATAATAGAATTGGACACATAAACTGTATTATTTATGTTAATATAATTATAAGTCCACATTCATTGCATTTTAGTTGTATAAACATAAATAATCATCTAGTTATTACATATGAAATGTTTCAAATACCACGTTTACGTGTTTTAACATAAATTGTAATCCTTAGGTATAAAAATTGGACGTTTTATAAATGTTTATCTACTAAATAATTTGTAAACATTCAATTTGATGAAATTCGTCGAAATTTTAACTATCAATGATTATATAAAAAAACATGTCATTGGTGTACAGTTATTCGTTTTGGAATTACAAGAAAACAAGATAAATTCATATTTTTATCATTATTACGCATGTTGTCGAGAATAAAACTCAAAATGATTATAAAAAAAAAAAAAAAGCACACACACATCATTGTAAAATCAATACATCCATCAGAATCTAAAATATTTTAAAACTATGATTGTGTTAGTCACATTCTAGTGGAAATTATATTTTCTCCTATTTACCCAATCTGAATGATACGAAATTCTAAAAATTAATAAAATCACGATTATAACTACAAAATAGAGACATTGACTTGGTTTATAATTTTACAATATTTTTCCTAAATTATCTTTTTGTATAGAGAATCTTAAGGTGGATTAGACATTGAGAACTATATCCCAGCGATTTTCAAACTAGTATTTGTATACACTTTTATACATAGATTACCTATTGATGAATTAATTCTCGGTTTCGGTCTCTGAAATTTTCTTCCCATAACTGTGCTTGGCGTTCGAAGCCATCCGTATATTCGTTGTAATTTGTGACATTTTTTTTTGTCTCTGTGATGTGCAGTTTTTTTGTTAAATTTTTAATGGTAAAATAACAGAATACAAATTATGAAGAATTGTTTCGTCTGTATAATAAATGTTGCATTTTATAGCTAAAGGTTAGATTTCACTTACGAAGAAAATGTTGAACATTCTCAGGTACCATAATGCTGCTGATAAAATGTATTCTCTTGCGTGTCACGCATCTCAAATGGAGATATCTGTGTTAATCGATGTAAAGTTTAATAGAGAAAAAAAATGTTTCATTAATAGCTTACATAATATATTTATTTATAGCAAGACGATACAGTGGTTATGTGGGTGATGATAATTATATATTTTGCTGTGGCACACGTACGTGTTAAAATATTTGAAATACATAATATAAAGTAATCGAAATGTTCGTGTCTACAACTTTTTACACTTTCATTAAAATATGTCCTATGGTTTATTTCTTTTAATTTTTGTTTGGTTCCAAACTGCTGTTGTCATCTAACTTTTTCCGTCGGCGTCAGACCGTTCCTTAGAATTTGCATGTTCTCTTGGCACCTATCATTTCGCATCTGGACATATTGTTTAAGGGGATGTGGTTTAGGTTTGAGCGATGATGATGGTGGAATTTTGTTTGAAGACATTCTGTATACTGAAATAATAAAAAGAACCCTTTAGTAAATACACTGATGCGTACGGAACTCAATCAATCTGAAAACCATGTCATACAAACAAGTATATTCCATGAATTGAAATCGTAAACATAATACAAATAAAGCATCGTCAAATTAGTTATGATATATTGATATTTGAACATTCATTGAAGTTAATGCATTCCGTTTGCGTAAAACACCTCAGCGGGTAGGTAGCAGGTACGTATTATAAATACACGAGCAGTCGTTCAAAGTGTATGGACTAACTGGTTTGCCTAAATTGATTTCGTGTTTTGAGGAAACGTTTATAATCTTTTACAATTGAATATGATTTGAAAAAATATTAAAAACAATTATGGTTGTACTCCTTACACCTAAATCAATATTTTTTAAACGATTCCGAGATACCTATTACAAGTTTTTAATCAATCACGATTATTTAAAATCAGAAATTCACAGTTGGCTAATTTGAATATACACCAAAATAATAATCTTGTTTTAGTTTTCCCTACAAGGTAGAATGACCTAAATTTTTGATATTGTAAAAATATAATACTACTGCTGGGTGTAGGTACTCACATCTAAAACGCAAACTGCCAGTGAACACAATCCTTCCAGCGTCTTTTCACCCTGGCACGAAACGGACACTGCGATACTATGCATGAATCTTGAAATAAGAAATATACTTAACAATAATATAGCAAAATTAAAATATGTACCTATCTAATATTGAAACTACAACGTAAACGCCAATCGACAAGACCGTACGATTGAATTTGTTCCCTGAAAGAGTCAGTTTGCTCTGCAAAACTAACAGTGCTAATAGTAAACTATTATCGAGAAAACTATCAGTTGGAATAAAATATAATAAGAATAATTATTCTTTAATGGGTCGATGATAAACTGTATGATTCATACAAGATAATAGAATTGGACACATAAACTGTATTATTTATGTTAATATAAATTATAAGTCCACATTCATTGCATTTTAGTTGTATAAACATAAATAATCATCTAGTTATTACATATGAAATGTTTCAAATACCACGTTTACGTGTTTTTAACATAAATTGTAATCCTTAGGTATAAAAATTGGACGTTTTATAAATGTTAATCTACTAAATAATTTGTAAACATTCAATTTGATGAAATTCGTCGAAATTTTAACTATCATGATTATATAAAAAAACATGTCATTGGTGTACAGTTATTCGTTTTGGAATTACAAGAAAACAAGATAAATTCATATTTTTATCATTATTACGCATGTTGTCGAGAATAAAACTCAAAATGATTATAAAAAAAAAAAAAAAAGCACACACACATCATTGTAAAATCAATACATCCATCAGAATCTAAAATATTTTAAAACTATGATTGTGTTAGTCCACATTCTAGTGGAAATTATATTTTCTCCTATTTACCCAATCTGAATGATACGAAATTCTAAAAATTAATAAAATCACGATTATAACTACAAAATAGAGACATTGACTTGGTTTATAATTTTATAATATTTTTCCTAAATTATCTTTTTGTATAGAGAATCTTAAGGTGGATTAGACATTGAGAACTATATCCCAGCGATTTTCAAACTAGTATTTGTATACACTTTTATACATAGATTACCTATTGATGAATTAATTCTCGGTTTCGGTCTCTGAAAATTTTCTTCCCATAACTGTGCTTGGCGTTCGAAGCCATCCGTCTATTCGTTGTAATTTGTGACATTTTTTTTTGTCTCTGTGATGTGCAGTTTTTTTGTTAAATTTTTAATGGTAAAATAACAGAATACAAATTATGAAGAATTGTTTCGTCTGTACATTAAATGTTGCATTTTATAGCTAAAGGTTAGATTTCACTTACGAAGAAAATGTTGAACATTCTCAGGTACCATAATGCTGCTGATAAAATGTATTCTCTTTGCGTGTCACGCATCTCAAATGGAGATATCTGTGTTAATCGATGTAAAGTTTAATAGAGAAAAAAAATGTTTCATTAATAGCTTACATAATATATTTATTTATAGCAAGACGATACAGTGATTATGTGGGTGACGATAATTATATATTTTGCTGTGGCACACGTACGTGTTAAAATATTTGAAATACAAAATATAAAGTAATCGAAATGTTCGTGTCTACAACTTTTTACACTTTCATTAAAATATGTCCTATGGTTTATTTCTTTTAATTTTTGTTTGGTTCCAAACTGCTGTTGTCATCTAACTTTTTCCGTCGGCGTCAGACCGTTCCTTAGAATTTGCATGTTCTCTTGGCACCTATCATTTCGCATCTGGACATATTGTTTAAGGGGATGTGGTTTAGGTTTGAGCGATGATGATGGTGGAATTTTGTTTGAAGACATTCTGTATACTGAAATAATAAAAAGAACCCTTTAGTAAATACACTGATGCGTACGGAACTCAATCAATCTGAAAACCATGTCATACAAACAAGTATATTCCATGAATTGAAATCGTAAACATAATACAAATAAAGCATCGTCAAATTAGTTATGATATATTGATATTTGAACATTCATTGAAGTTAATGCATTCCGTTTGCGTAAAACACCTCAGCGGGTAGGTAGCAGGTACGTATTATAAATACACGAGCAGTCGTTCAAAGTGTATGGACTAACTGGTTTGCCTAAATTGATTTCGTGTTTTGAGGAAACGTTTATAATCTTTTACAATTGAATATGATTTGAAATAATATTAAAAACAATTATGGTTGTACTCCTTACACCTAAATCAATATTTTTAAACGATTCCGAGATACCTATTACAAGTTTTTAATCAATCACGATTATTTAAAATCAGAAATTCACAGTTGGCTAATTTGAATATACACCAAAATAATAATCTTGTTTTAGTTTTCCCTACAAGGTAGAATGACCTAAATTTTTGATATTGTAAAAATATAATACTACTGCTGGGTGTAGGTACTCACATCTAAAACGCAAACTGCCAGTGAACACAATCCTTCCAGCGTCTTTTCACCCTGGCACGAAACGGACACTGCGATACTATGCATGAATCTTGAAATAAGAAATATACTTAACAATAATATAGCAAAATTAAAATATGTACCTATCTAATATTGAAACTACAACGTAAACGCCAATCGACAAGACCGTACGATTGAATTTGTTCCCTGAAAGAGTCAGTTTGCTCTGCAAAACTAACAGTGCTAATAGTAAACCATTATTATCGAGAAAACTATCAGTTGGATAAAATATAATAAGAATAATTATTCTTTAATGGGTCGATGATAAACTGTATGATTCATACAAGATAATAGAATTGGACACATAAACTGTATTATTTATGTTAATATAATTATAAGTCCACATTCATTGCATTTTAGTTGTATAAACATAAATAATCATCTAGTTATTACATATGAAATGTTTCAAATACCACGTTTACGTGTTTTAACATAAATTGTAATCCTTAGGTATAAAAATTGGACGTTTTATAAATGTTTATCTACTAAATAATTTGTAAACATTCAATTTGATGAAATTCGTCGAAATTTTAACTTTCAATGATTATATAAAAAAAACATGTCATTGGTGTACAGTTATTCGTTTTGGAATTACAAGAAAACAAGATAAATTCATATTTTTATCATTATTACGCATGTTGTCGAGAATAAAACTCAAAATGATTATAAAAAAAAAAAAAAAAGCACACACACATCATTGTAAAATCAATACATCCATCAGAATCTAAAATATTTTAAAACTATGATTGTGTTAGTCACATTCTAGTGGAAATTATATTTTCTCCTATTTACCCAATCTGAATGATACGAAATTCTAAAAATTAATAAAATCACGATTATAACTACAAAATAGAGACATTGACTTGGTTTATAATTTTATAATATTTTTCCTAAATTATCTTTTTGTATAGAGAATCTTAAGGTGGATTAGACATTGAGAACTATATCCCAGCGATTTTCAAACTAGTATTTGTATACACTTTTATACATAGATTACCTATTGATGAATTAATTCTCGGTTTCGGTCTCTGAAATTTTCTTCCCATAACTGTGCTTGGCGTTCGAAGCCATCCGTCTATTCGTTGTAATTTGTGACATTTTTTTTTGTCTCTGTGATGTGCAGTTTTTTTGTTAAATTTTTAATGGTAAAATAACAGAATACAAATTATGAAGAATTGTTTCGTCTGTACATTAAATGTTGCATTTTATAGCTAAAGGTTAGATTTCACTTACGAAGAAAATGTTGAACATTCTCAGGTACCATAATGCTGCTGATAAAATGTATTCTCTTGCGTGTCACGCATCTCAAATGGAGATATCTGTGTTAATCGATGTAAAGTTTAATAGAGAAAAAAAATGTTTCATTAATAGCTTACATAATATATTTATTTATAGCAAGACGATACAGTGATTATGTGGGTGACGATAATTATATATTTTGCTGTGGCACACGTACGTGTTAAAATATTTGAAATACAAAATATAAAGTAATCGAAATGTTCGTGTCTACAACTTTTTACACTTTCATTAAAATATGTCCTATGGTTTATTTCTTTTAATTTTTGTTTGGTTCCAAACTGCTGTTGTCATCTAACTTTTTCCGTCGGCGTCAGACCGTTCCTTAGAATTTGCATGTTCTCTTGGCACCTATCATTTCGCATCTGGACATATTGTTTAAGGGGATGTGGTTTAGGTTTGAGCGATGATGATGGTGGAATTTTGTTTGAAGACATTCTGTATACTGAAATAATAAAAAGAACCCTTTAGTAAATACACTGATGCGTACGGAACTCAATCAATCTGAAAACCATGTCATACAAACAAGTATATTCCATGAATTGAAATCGTAAACATAATACAAATAAAGCATCGTCAAATTAGTTATGATATATTGATATTTGAACATTCATTGAAGTTAATGCATTCCGTTTGCGTAAAACACCTCAGCGGGTAGGTAGCAGGTACGTATTATAAATACACGAGCAGTCGTTCAAAGTGTATGGACTAACTGGTTTGCCTAAATTGATTTCGTGTTTTGAGGAAACGTTTATAATCTTTTACAATTGAATATGATTTGAAAAAATATTAAAAACAATTATGGTTGTACTCCTTACACCTAAATCAATATTTTTAAACGATTCCGAGATACCTATTACAAGTTTTTAATCAATCACGATTATTTAAAATCAGAAATTCACAGTTGGCTAATTTGAATATACACCAAAATAATAATCTTGTTTTAGTTTTCCCTACAAGGTAGAATGACCTAAATTTTTGATATTGTAAAAATATAATACTACTGCTGGGTGTAGGTACTCACATCTAAAACGCAAACTGCCAGTGAACACAATCCTTCCAGCGTCTTTTCACCCTGGCACGAAACGGACACTGCGATACTATGCATGAATCTTGAAATAAGAAATATACTTAACAATAATATAGCAAAATTAAAATATGTACCTATCTAATATTGAAACTACAACGTAAACGCCAATCGACAAGACCGTACGATTGAATTTGTTCCCTGAAAGAGTCAGTTTGCTCTGCAAAACTAACAGTGCTAATAGTAAACCATTATTATCGAGAAAACTATCAGTTGGATAAAATATAATAAGAATAATTATTCTTTAATGGGTCGATGATAAACTGTATGATTCATACAAGATAATAGAATTGGACACATAAACTGTATTATTTATGTTAATATAATGATAAGTCCACATTCATTGCATTTTAGTTGTATAAACATAAATAATCATCTAGTTATTACATATGAAATGTTTCAAATACCACGTTTACGTGTTTTAACATAAATTGTAATCCTTAGGTATAAAAATTGGACGTTTTATAAATGTTTATCTACTAAATAATTTGTAAACATTCAATTTGATGAAATTCGTCGAAATTTTAACTTTCAATGATTATATAAAAAAAACATGTCATTGGTGTACAGTTATTCGTTTTGGAATTACAAGAAAACAAGATAAATTCATATTTTTATCATTATTACGCATGTTGTCGAGAATAAAACTCAAAATGATTATAAAAAAAAAAAAAAAGCACACACACATCATTGTAAAATCAATACATCCATCTTAATCTAAAATATTTTAAAACTATGATTGTGTTAGTCACATTCTAGTGGAAATTATATTTTCTCCTATTTACCCAATCTGAATGATACGAAATTCTAAAAATTAATAAAATCACGATTATAACTACAAAATAGAGACATCGACTTGGTTTATAATTTTATAATATTTTTCCTAAATTTTCTTTTTGTATAGAGAATCTTAAGGTGGATTAGACATTGAGAACTATATCCCAGCGATTTTCAAACTAGTATTTGTATACACTTTTATACATAGATTACCTATTGATGAATTAATTCTCGGTTTCGGTCTCTGAAATTTTCTTCCCATAACTGTGCTTGGCGTTCGAAGCCATCCGTCTATTCGTTGTAATTTGTGACATTTTTTTTTGTCTCTGTGATGTGCAGTTTTTTTGTTAAATTTTTAATGGTAAAATAACAGAATACAAATTATGAAGAATTGTTTCGTCTGTATATTAAATGTTGCATTTTATAGCTAAAGGTTAGATTTCACTTACGAAGAAAATGTTGAACATTCTCAGGTACCATAATGCTGCTGATAAAATGTATTCTCTTGCGTGTCACGCATCTCAAATGGAGATATCTGTGTTAATCGATGTAAAGTTTAATAGAGAAAAAAAATGTTTCATTAATAGCTTACATAATATATTTATTTATAGCAAGACGATACAGTGATTATGTGGGTGACGATAATTATATATTTTGCTGTGGCACACGTACGTGTTAAAATATTTGAAATACAAAATATAAAGTAATCGAAATGTTCGTGTCTACAACTTTTTACACTTTCATTAAAATATGTCCTATGGTTTATATCTTTTAATTTTTGTTTGGTTCCAAACTGCTGTTGTCATCTAACTTTTTCCGTCGGCGTCAGACCGTTCCTTAGAATTTGCATGTTCTCTTGGCACCTATCATTTCGCATCTGGACATATTGTTTAAGGGGATGTGGTTTAGGTTTGAGCGATGATGATGGTGGAATTTTGTTTGAAGACATTCTGTATACTGAAATAATAAAAAGAACCCTTTAGTAAATACACTGATGCGTACGGAACTCAATTAATCTGAAAACCATGTCATACAAACAAGTATATTCCATGAATTGAAATCGTAAACATAATACAAATAAAGCATCGTCAAATTAGTTATGATATATTGATATTTGAACATTCATTGAAGTTAATGCATTCCGTTTGCGTAAAACACCTCAGCGGGTAGGTAGCAGGTACGTATTATAAATACACGAGCAGTCGTTCAAAGTGTATGGACTAACTGGTTTGCCTAAATTGATTTCGTGTTTTGAGGAAACGTTTATAATCTTTTACAATTGAATATGATTTGAAAAAATATTAAAAACAATTATGGTTGTACTCCTTACACCTAAATCAATATTTTTAAACGATTCCGAGATACCTATTACAAGTTTTTAATCAATCACGATTATTTAAAATCAGAAATTCACAGTTGGCTAATTTGAATATACACCAAAATAATAATCTTGTTTTAGTTTTCCCTACAAGGTAGAATGACCTAAATTTTTGATATTGTAAAAATATAATACTACTGCTGGGTGTAGGTACTCACATCTAAAACGCAAACTGCCAGTGAACACAATCCTTCCAGCGTCTTTTCACCCTGGCACGAAACGGACACTGCGATACTATGCATGAATCTTGAAATAAGAAATATACTTAACAATAATATAGCAAAATTAAAATATGTACCTATCTAATATTGAAACTACAACGTAAACGCCAATCGACAAGACCGTACGATTGAATTTGTTCCCTGAAAGAGTCAGTTTGCTCTGCAAAACTAACAGTGCTAATAGTAAACCATTATTATCGAGAAAACTATCAGTTGGATAAAATATAATAAGAATAATTATTCTTTAATGGGTCGATGATAAACTGTATGATTCATACAAGATAATAGAATTGGACACATAAACTGTATTATTTATGTTAATATAATTATAAGTCCACATTCATTGCATTTTAGTTGTATAAACATAAATAATCATCTAGTTATTACATATGAAATGTTTCAAATACCACGTTTACGTGTTTTAACATAAATTGTAATCCTTAGGTATAAAAATTGGACGTTTTATAAATGTTTATCTACTAAATAATTTGTAAACATTCAATTTGATGAAATTCGTCGAAATTTTAACTATCAATGATTATATAAAAAAACATGTCATTGGTGTACAGTTATTCGTTTTGGAATTACAAGAAAACAAGATAAATTCATATTTTTATCATTATTACGCATGTTGTCGAGAATAAAACTCAAAATGATTATAAAAAAAAAAAAAAGCACACACACATCATTGTAAAATCAATACATCCATCAGAATCTAAAATATTTTAAAACTATGATTGTGTTAGTCACATTCTAGTGGAAATTATATTTTCTCCTATTTACCCAATCTGAATGATACGAAATTCTAAAAATTAATAAAATCACGATTATAACTACAAAATAGAGACATTGACTTGGTTTATAATTTTACAATATTTTTCCTAAATTATCTTTTTGTATAGAGAATCTTAAGGTGGATTAGACATTGAGAACTATATCCCAGCGATTTTCAAACTAGTATTTGTATACACTTTTATACATAGATTACCTATTGATGAATTAATTCTCGGTTTCGGTCTCTGAAATTTTCTTCCCATAACTGTGCTTGGCGTTCGAAGCCATCCGTATATTCGTTGTAATTTGTGACATTTTTTTTTGTCTCTGTGATGTGCAGTTTTTTTGTTAAATTTTTAATGGTAAAATAACAGAATACAAATTATGAAGAATTGTTTCGTCTGTATAATAAATGTTGCATTTTATAGCTAAAGGTTAGATTTCACTTACGAAGAAAATGTTGAACATTCTCAGGTACCATAATGCTGCTGATAAAATGTATTCTCTTGCGTGTCACGCATCTCAAATGGAGATATCTGTGTTAATCGATGTAAAGTTTAATAGAGAAAAAAAATGTTTCATTAATAGCTTACATAATATATTTATTTATAGCAAGACGATACAGTGGTTATGTGGGTGATGATAATTATATATTTTGCTGTGGCACACGTACGTGTTAAAATATTTGAAATACAAAATATAAAGTAATCGAAATGTTCGTGTCTACAACTTTTTACACTTTCATTAAAATATGTCCTATGGTTTATTTCTTTTAATTTTTGTTTGGTTCCAAACTGCTGTTGTCATCTAACTTTTTCCGTCGGCGTCACACCGTTCCTTAGAATTTGCATGTTCTCTTGGCACCTATCATTTCGCATCTGGACATATTGTTTAAGGGGATGTGGTTTAGGTTTGAGCGATGATGATGGTGGAATTTTGTTTGAAGACATTCTGTATACTGAAATAATAAAAAGAACCCTTTAGTAAATACACTGATGCGTACGGAACTCAATCAATCTGAAAACCATGTCATACAAACAAGTATATTCCATGAATTGAAATCGTAAACATAATACAAATAAAGCATCGTCAAATTAGTTATGATATATTGATATTTGAACATTCATTGAAGTTAATGCATTCCGTTTGCGTAAAACACCTCAGCGGGTAGGTAGCAGGTACGTATTATAAATACACGAGCAGTCGTTCAAAGTGTATGGACTAACTGGTTTGCCTAAATTGATTTCGTGTTTTGAGGAAACGTTTATAATCTTTTACAATTGAATATGATTTGAAAAAATATTAAAAACAATTATGGTTGTACTCCTTACACCTAAATCAATATTTTTAAACGATTCCGAGATACCTATTACAAGTTTTTAATCAATCACGATTATTTAAAATCAGAAATTCACAGTTGGCTAATTTGAATATACACCAAAATAATAATCTTGTTTTAGTTTTCCCTACAAGGTAGAATGACCTAAATTTTTGATATTGTAAAAATATAATACTACTGCTGGGTGTAGGTACTCACATCTAAAACGCAAACTGCCAGTGAACACAATCCTTCCAGCGTCTTTTCACCCTGGCACGAAACGGACACTGCGATACTATGCATGAATCTTGAAATAAGAAATATACTTAACAATAATATAGCAAAATTAAAATATGTACCTATCTAATATTGAAACTACAACGTAAACGCCAATCGACAAGACCGTACGATTGAATTTGTTCCCTGAAAGAGTCAGTTTGCTCTGCAAAACTAACAGTGCTAATAGTAAACCATTATTATCGAGAAAACTATCAGTTGGATAAAATATAATAAGAATAATTATTCTTTAATGGGTCGATGATAAACTGTATGATTCATACAAGATAATAGAATTGGACACATAAACTGTATTATTTATGTTAATATAATTATAAGTCCACATTCATTGCATTTTAGTTGTATAAACATAAATAATCATCTAGTTATTACATATGAAATGTTTCAAATACCACGTTTACGTGTTTTAACATAAATTGTAATCCTTAGGTATAAAAATTGGACGTTTTATAAATGTTTATCTACTAAATAATTTGTAAACATTCAATTTGATGAAATTCGTCGAAATTTTAACTATCAATGATTATATAAAAAAACATGTCATTGGTGTACAGTTATTCGTTTTGGAATTACAAGAAAACAAGATAAATTCATATTTTTATCATTATTACGCATGTTGTCGAGAATAAAACTCAAAATGATTATAAAAAAAAAAAAAAGCACACACACATCATTGTAAAATCAATACATCCATCAGAATCTAAAATATTTTAAAACTATGATTGTGTTAGTCACATTCTAGTGGAAATTATATTTTCTCCTATTTACCCAATCTGAATGATACGAAATTCTAAAAATTAATAAAATCACGATTATAACTACAAAATAGAGACATTGACTTGGTTTATAATTTTACAATATTTTTCCTAAATTATCTTTTTGTATAGAGAATCTTAAGGTGGATTAGACATTGAGAACTATATCCCAGCGATTTTCAAACTAGTATTTGTATACACTTTTATACATAGATTACCTATTGATGAATTAATTCTCGGTTTCGGTCTCTGAAATTTTCTTCCCATAACTGTGCTTGGCGTTCGAAGCCATCCGTATATTCGTTGTAATTTGTGACATTTTTTTTTGTCTCTGTGATGTGCAGTTTTTTTGTTAAATTTTTAATGGTAAAATAACAGAATACAAATTATGAAGAATTGTTTCGTCTGTATAATAAATGTTGCATTTTATAGCTAAAGGTTAGATTTCACTTACGAAGAAAATGTTGAACATTCTCAGGTACCATAATGCTGCTGATAAAATGTATTCTCTTGCGTGTCACGCATCTCAAATGGAGATATCTGTGTTAATCGATGTAAAGTTTAATAGAGAAAAAAAATGTTTCATTAATAGCTTACATAATATATTTATTTATAGCAAGACGATACAGTGGTTATGTGGGTGATGATAATTATATATTTTGCTGTGGCACACGTACGTGTTAAAATATTTGAAATACATAATATAAAGTAATCGAAATGTTCGTGTCTACAACTTTTTACACTTTCATTAAAATATGTCCTATGGTTTATTTCTTTTAATTTTTGTTTGGTTCCAAACTGCTGTTGTCATCTAACTTTTTCCGTCGGCGTCAGACCGTTCCTTAGAATTTGCATGTTCTCTTGGCACCTATCATTTCGCATCTGGACATATTGTTTAAGGGGATGTGGTTTAGGTTTGAGCGATGATGATGGTGGAATTTTGTTTGAAGACATTCTGTATACTGAAATAATAAAAAGAACCCTTTAGTAAATACACTGATGCGTACGGAACTCAATCAATCTGAAAACCATGTCATACAAACAAGTATATTCCATGAATTGAAATCGTAAACATAATACAAATAAAGCATCGTCAAATTAGTTATGATATATTGATATTTGAACATTCATTGAAGTTAATGCATTCCGTTTGCGTAAAACACCTCAGCGGGTAGGTAGCAGGTACGTATTATAAATACACGAGCAGTCGTTCAAAGTGTATGGACTAACTGGTTTGCCTAAATTGATTTCGTGTTTTGAGGAAACGTTTATAATCTTTTACAATTGAATATGATTTGAAAAAATATTAAAAACAATTATGGTTGTACTCCTTACACCTAAATCAATATTTTTAAACGATTCCGAGATACCTATTACAAGTTTTTAATCAATCACGATTATTTAAAATCAGAAATTCACAGTTGGCTAATTTGAATATACACCAAAATAATAATCTTGTTTTAGTTTTCCCTACAAGGTAGAATGACCTAAATTTTTGATATTGTAAAAATATAATACTACTGCTGGGTGTAGGTACTCACATCTAAAACGCAAACTGCCAGTGAACACAATCCTTCCAGCGTCTTTTCACCCTGGCACGAAACGGACACTGCGATACTATGCATGAATCTTGAAATAAGAAATATACTTAACAATAATATAGCAAAATTAAAATATGTACCTATCTAATATTGAAACTACAACGTAAACGCCAATCGACAAGACCGTACGATTGAATTTGTTCCCTGAAAGAGTCAGTTTGCTCTGCAAAACTAACAGTGCTAATAGTAAACCATTATTATCGAGAAAACTATCAGTTGGATAAAATATAATAAGAATAATTATTCTTTAATGGGTCGATGATAAACTGTATGATTCATACAAGATAATAGAATTGGACACATAAACTGTATTATTTATGTTAATATAATTATAAGTCCACATTCATTGCATTTTAGTTGTATAAACATAAATAATCATCTAGTTATTACATATGAAATGTTTCAAATACCACGTTTACGTGTTTTAACATAAATTGTAATCCTTAGGTATAAAAATTGGACGTTTTATAAATGTTAATCTACTAAATAATTTGTAAACATTCAATTTGATGAAATTCGTCGAAATTTTAACTATCAATGATTATATAAAAAAACATGTCATTGGTGTACAGTTATTCGTTTTGGAATTACAAGAAAACAAGATAAATTCATATTTTTATCATTATTACGCATGTTGTCGAGAATAAAACTCAAAATGATTATAAAAAAAAAAAAAAGCACACACACATCATTGTAAAATCAATACATCCATCGGAATCTAAAATATTTTAAAACTATGATTGTGTTAGTCACATTCTAGTGGAAATTATATTTTCTCCTATTTACCCAATCTGAATGATACGAAATTCTAAAAATTAATAAAATCACGATTATAACTACAAAATAGAGACATTGACTTGGTTTATAATTTTATAATATTTTTCCTAAATTATCTTTTTGTATAGAGAATCTTAAGGTGGATTAGACATTGAGAACTATATCCCAGCGATTTTCAAACTAGTATTTGTATACACTTTTATACATAGATTACCTATTGATGAATTAATTCTCGGTTTCGGTCTCTGAAATTTTCTTCCCATAACTGTGCTTGGCGTTCGAAGCCATCCGTATATTCGTTGTAATTTGTGACATTTTTTTTTGTCTCTGTGATGTGCAGTTTTTTTGTTAAATTTTTAATGGTAAAATAACAGAATACAAATTATGAAGAATTGTTTCGTCTGTATATTAAATGTTGCATTTTATAGCTAAAGGTTAGATTTCACTTACGAAGAAAATGTTGAACATTCTCAGGTACCATAATGCTGCTGATAAAATGTATTCTCTTGCGTGTCACGCATCTCAAATGGAGATATCTGTGTTAATCGATGTAAAGTTTAATAGAGAAAAAAAATGTTTCATTAATAGCTTACATAATATATTTATTTATAGCAAGACGATACAGTGGTTATGTGGGTGACGATAATTATATATTTTGCTGTGGCACACGTACGTGTTAAAATATTTGAAATACAAAATATAAAGTAATCGAAATGTTCGTGTCTACAACTTTTTACACTTTCATTAAAATATGTCCTATGGTTTATTTCTTTTAATTTTTGTTTGGTTCCAAACTGCTGTTGTCATCTAACTTTTTCCGTCGGCGTCAGACCGTTCCTTAGAATTTGCATGTTCTCTTGGCACCTATCATTTCGCATCTGGACATATTGTTTAAGGGGATGTGGTTTAGGTTTGAGCGATGATGATGGTGGAATTTTGTTTGAAGACATTCTGTATACTGAAATAATAAAAAGAACCCTTTAGTAAATACACTGATGCGTACGGAACTCAATCAATCTGAAAACCATGTCATACAAACAAGTATATTCCATGAATTGAAATCGTAAACATAATACAAATAAAGCATCGTCAAATTAGTTATGATATATTGATATTTGAACATTCATTGAAGTTAATGCACTCCGTTTGCGTAAAACACCTCAGCGGGTAGGTAGCAGGTACGTATTATAAATACACGAGCAGTCGTTCAAAGTGTATGGACTAACTGGTTTGCCTAAATTGATTTCGTGTTTTGAGGAAACGTTTATAATCTTTTACAATTGAATATGATTTGAAAAAATATTAAAAACAATTATGGTTGTACTCCTTACACCTAAATCAATATTTTTAAACGATTCCGAGATACCTATTACAAGTTTTTAATCAATCACGATTATTTAAAATCAGAAATTCACAGATGGCTAATTTGAATATACACCAAAATAATAATCTTGTTTTAGTTTTCCCTACAAGGTAGAATGACCTAAATTTTTGATATTGTAAAAATATAATACTACTGCTGGGTGTAGGTACTCAAATCTAAAACGCAAACTGCCAGTGAACACAATCCTTCCAGCGTCTTTTCACCCTGGCACGAAACGGACACTGCGATACTATGCATGAATCTTGAAATAAGAAATATACTTAACAATAATATAGCAAAATTAAAATATGTACCTATCTAATATTGAAACTACAACGTAAACGCCAATCGACAAGACCGTACGATTGAATTTGTTCCCTGAAAGAGTCAGTTTGCTCTGCAAAACTAACAGTGCTAATAGTAAACCATTATTATCGAGAAAACTATCAGTTGGATAAAATATAATAAGAATAATTATTCTTTAATGGGTCGATGATAAACTGTATGATTCATACAAGATAATAGAATTGGACACATAAACTGTATTATTTATGTTAATATAATGATAAGTCCACATTCATTGCATTTTAGTTGTATAAACATAAATAATCATCTAGTTATTACATATGAAATGTTTCAAATACCACGTTTACGTGTTTTAACATAAATTGTAATCCTTAGGTATAAAAATTGGACGTTTTATAAATGTTTATCTACTAAATAATTTGTAAAAATTCAATTTGATGAAATTCGTCGAAATTTTAACTTTCAATGATTATATAAAAAAACATGTCATTGGTGTACAGTTATTCGTTTTGGAATTACAAGAAAACAAGATAAATTCATATTTTTATCATTATTACGCATGTTGTCGAGAATAAAACTCAAAATGATTATAAAAAAAAAAAAAAAGCACACACACATCATTGTAAAATCAATACATCCATCGGAATCTAAAATATTTTAAAACTATGATTGTGTTAGTCACATTCTAGTGGAAATTATATTTTCTCCTATTTACCCAATCTGAATGATACGAAATTCTAAAAATTAATAAAATCACGATTATAACTACAAAATAGAGACATTGACTTGGTTTATAATTTTATAATATTTTTCCTAAATTATCTTTTTGTATAGAGAATCTTAAGGTGGATTAGACATTGAGAACTATATCCCAGCGATTTTCAAACTAGTATTTGTATACACTTTTATACATAGATTACCTATTGATGAATTAATTCTCGGTTTCGGTCTCTGAAATTTTCTTCCCATAACTGTGCTTGGCGTTCGAAGCCATCCGTATATTCGTTGTAATTTGTGACATTTTTTTTTGTCTCTGTGATGTGCAGTTTTTTTGTTAAATTTTTAATGGTAAAATAACAGAATACAAATTATGAAGAATTGTTTCGTCTGTATATTAAATGTTGCATTTTATAGCTAAAGGTTAGATTTCACTTACGAAGAAAATGTTGAACATTCTCAGGTACCATAATGCTGCTGATAAAATGTATTCTCTTGCGTGTCACGCATCTCAAATGGAGATATCTGTGTTAATCGATGTAAAGTTTAATAGAGAAAAAAAATGTTTCATTAATAGCTTACATAATATATTTATTTATAGCAAGACGATACAGTGGTTATGTGGGTGACGATAATTATATATTTTGCTGTGGCACACGTACGTGTTAAAATATTTGAAATACAAAATATAAAGTAATCGAAATGTTCGTGTCTACAACTTTTTACACTTTCATTAAAATATGTCCTATGGTTTATTTCTTTTAATTTTTGTTTGGTTCCAAACTGCTGTTGTCATCTAACTTTTTCCGTCGGCGTCAGACCGTTCCTTAGAATTTGCATGTTCTCTTGGCACCTATCATTTCGCATCTGGACATATTGTTTAAGGGGATGTGGTTTAGGTTTGAGCGATGATGATGGTGGAATTTTGTTTGAAGACATTCTGTATACTGAAATAATAAAAAGAACCCTTTAGTAAATACACTGATGCGTACGGAACTCAATCAATCTGAAAACCATGTCATACAAACAAGTATATTCCATGAATTGAAATCGTAAACATAATACAAATAAAGCATCGTCAAATTAGTTATGATATATTGATATTTGAACATTCATTGAAGTTAATGCATTCCGTTTGCGTAAAACACCTCAGCGGGTAGGTAGCAGGTACGTATTATAAATACACGAGCAGTCGTTCAAAGTGTATGGACTAACTGGTTTGCCTAAATTGATTTCGTGTTTTGAGGAAACGTTTATAATCTTTTACAATTGAATATGATTTGAAAAAATATTAAAAACAATTATGGTTGTACTCCTTACACCTAAATCAATATTTTTAAACGATTCCGAGATACCTATTACAAGTTTTTAATCAATCACGATTATTTAAAATCAGAAATTCACAGTTGGCTAATTTGAATATACACCAAAATAATAATCTTGTTTTAGTTTTCCCTACAAGGTAGAATGACCTAAATTTTTGATATTGTAAAAATATAATACTACTGCTGGGTGTAGGTACTCAAATCTAAAACGCAAACTGCCAGTGAACACAATCCTTCCAGCGTCTTTTCACCCTGGCACGAAACGGACACTGCGATACTATGCATGAATCTTGAAATAAGAAATATACTTAACAATAATATAGCAAAATTAAAATATGTACCTATCTAATATTGAAACTACAACGTAAACGCCAATCGACAAGACCGTACGATTGAATTTGTTCCCTGAAAGAGTCAGTTTGCTCTGCAAAACTAACAGTGCTAATAGTAAACCATTATTATCGAGAAAACTATCAGTTGGATAAAATATAATAAGAATAATTATTCTTTAATGGGTCGATGATAAACTGTATGATTCATACAAGATAATAGAATTGGACACATAAACTGTATTATTTATGTTAATATAATGATAAGTCCACATTCATTGCATTTTAGTTGTATAAACATAAATAATCATCTAGTTATTACATATGAAATGTTTCAAATACCACGTTTACGTGTTTTAACATAAATTGTAATCCTTAGGTATAAAAATTGGACGTTTTATAAATGTTTATCTACTAAATAATTTGTAAAAATTCAATTTGATGAAATTCGTCGAAATTTTAACTTTCAATGATTATATAAAAAAAACATGTCATTGGTGTACAGTTATTCGTTTTGGAATTACAAGAAAACAAGATAAATTCATATTTTTATCATTATTACGCATGTTGTCGAGAATAAAACTCAAAATGATTATAAAAAAAAAAAAAAAGCACACACACATCATTGTAAAATCAATACATCCATCTTAATCTAAAATATTTTAAAACTATGATTGTGTTAGTCACATTCTAGTGGAAATTATATTTTCTCCTATTTACCCAATCTGAATGATACGAAATTCTAAAAATTAATAAAATCACGATTATAACTACAAAATAGAGACATTGACTTGGTTTATAATTTTATAATATTTTTCCTAAATTTTCTTTTTGTATAGAGAATCTTAAGGTGGATTAGACATTGAGAACTATATCCCAGCGATTTTCAAACTAGTATTTGTATACACTTTTATACATAGATTACCTATTGATGAATTAATTCTCGGTTTCGGTCTCTGAAATTTTCTTCCCATAACTGTGCTTGGCGTTCGAAGCCATCCGTCTATTCGTTGTAATTTGTGACATTTTTTTTTGTCTCTGTGATGTGCAGTTTTTTTGTTAAATTTTTAATGGTAAAATAACAGAATACAAATTATGAAGAATTGTTTCGTCTGTATATTAAATGTTGCATTTTATAGCTAAAGGTTAGATTTCACTTACGAAGAAAATGTTGAACATTCTCAGGTACCATAATGCTGCTGATAAAATGTATTCTCTTGCGTGTCACGCATCTCAAATGGAGATATCTGTGTTAATCGATGTAAAGTTTAATAGAGAAAAAAAATGTTTCATTAATAGCTTACATAATATATTTATTTATAGCAAGACGATACAGTGATTATGTGGGTGACGATAATTATATATTTTGCTGTGGCACACGTACGTGTTAAAATATTTGAAATACAAAATATAAAGTAATCGAAATGTTCGTGTCTACAACTTTTTACACTTTCATTAAAATATGTCCTATGGTTTATATCTTTTAATTTTTGTTTGGTTCCAAACTGCTGTTGTCATCTAACTTTTTCCGTCGGCGTCAGACCGTTCCTTAGAATTTGCATGTTCTCTTGGCACCTATCATTTCGCATCTGGACATATTGTTTAAGGGGATGTGGTTTAGGTTTGAGCGATGATGATGGTGGAATTTTGTTTGAAGACATTCTGTATACTGAAATAATAAAAAGAACCCTTTAGTAAATACACTGATGCGTACGGAACTCAATTAATCTGAAAACCATGTCATACAAACAAGTATATTCCATGAATTGAAATCGTAAACATAATACAAATAAAGCATCGTCAAATTAGTTATGATATATTGATATTTGAACATTCATTGAAGTTAATGCATTCCGTTTGCGTAAAACACCTCAGCGGGTAGGTAGCAGGTACGTATTATAAATACACGAGCAGTCGTTCAAAGTGTATGGACTAACTGGTTTGCCTAAATTGATTTCGTGTTTTGAGGAAACGTTTATAATCTTTTACAATTGAATATGATTTGAAAAAATATTAAAAACAATTATGGTTGTACTCCTTACACCTAAATCAATATTTTTAAACGATTCCGAGATACCTATTACAAGTTTTTAATCAATCACGATTATTTAAAATCAGAAATTCACAGTTGGCTAATTTGAATATACACCAAAATAATAATCTTGTTTTAGTTTTCCCTACAAGGTAGAATGACCTAAATTTTTGATATTGTAAAAATATAATACTACTGCTGGGTGTAGGTACTCACATCTAAAACGCAAACTGCCAGTGAACACAATCCTTCCAGCGTCTTTTCACCCTGGCACGAAACGGACACTGCGATACTATGCATGAATCTTGAAATAAGAAATATACTTAACAATAATATAGCAAAATTAAAATATGTACCTATCTAATATTGAAACTACAACGTAAACGCCAATCGACAAGACCGTACGATTGAATTTGTTCCCTGAAAGAGTCAGTTTGCTCTGCAAAACTAACAGTGCTAATAGTAAACCATTATTATCGAGAAAACTATCAGTTGGATAAAATATAATAAGAATAATTATTCTTTAATGGGTCGATGATAAACTGTATGATTCATACAAGATAATAGAATTGGACACATAAACTGTATTATTTATGTTAATATAATTATAAGTCCACATTCATTGCATTTTAGTTGTATAAACATAAATAATCATCTAGTTATTACATATGAAATGTTTCAAATACCACGTTTACGTGTTTTAACATAAATTGTAATCCTTAGGTATAAAAATTGGACGTTTTATAAATGTTTATCTACTAAATAATTTGTAAACATTCAATTTGATGAAATTCGTCGAAATTTTAACTTTCAATGATTATATAAAAAAAACATGTCATTGGTGTACAGTTATTCGTTTTGGAATTACAAGAAAACAAGATAAATTCATATTTTTATCATTATTACGCATGTTGTCGAGAATAAAACTCAAAATGATTATAAAAAAAAAAAAAAAGCACACACACATCATTGTAAAATCAATACATCCATCAGAATCTAAAATATTTTAAAACTATGATTGTGTTAGTCACATTCTAGTGGAAATTATATTTTTTCCTATTTACCCAATCTGAATGATACGAAATTCTAAAAATTAATAAAATCACGATTATAACTACAAAATAGAGACATTGACTTGGTTTATAATTTTATAATATTTTTCCTAAATTATCTTTTTGTATAGAGAATCTTAAGGTGGATTAGACATTGAGAACTATATCCCAGCGATTTTCAAACTAGTATTTGTATACACTTTTATACATAGATTACCTATTGATGAATTAATTCTCGGTTTCGGTCTCTGAAATTTTCTTCCCATAACTGTGCTTGGCGTTCGAAGCCATCCGTCTATTCGTTGTAATTTGTGACATTTTTTTTTTTCTCTGTGATGTGCAGTTTTTTTGTTAAATTTTTAATGGTAAAATAACAGAATACAAATTATGAAGAATTGTTTCGTCTGTATATTAAATGTTGCATTTTATAGCTAAAGGTTAGATTTCACTTACGAAGAAAATGTTGAACATTCTCAGGTACCATAATGCTGCTGATAAAATGTATTCTCTTGCGTGTCACGCATCTCAAATGGAGATATCTGTGTTAATCGATGTAAAGTTTAATAGAGAAAAAAAATGTTTCATTAATAGCTTACATAATATATTTATTTATAGCAAGACGATACAGTGATTATGTGGGTGACGATAATTATATATTTTGCTGTGGCACACGTACGTGTTAAAATATTTGAAATACAAAATATAAAGTAATCGAAATGTTCGTGTCTACATCTTTTTACACTTTCATCAAAATATGTCCTATGGTTTATTTCTTTTAATTTTTGTTTGGTTCCAAACTGCTGTTGTCATCTAACTTTTTCCGTCGGCGTCAGACCGTTCCTTAGAATTTGCATGTTCTCTTGGGACCTATCATTTCGCATCTGGACATATTGTTTAAGGGGATGTGGTTTAGGTTTGAGCGATGATGATGGTGGAATTTTGTTTGAAGACATTCTGTATACTGAAATAATAAAAAGAACCCTTTAGTAAATACACTGATGCGTACGGAACTCAATCAATCTGAAAACCATGTCATACAAACAAGTATATTCCATGAATTGAAATCGTAAACATAATACAAATAAAGCATCGTCAAATTAGTTATGATATATTGATATTTGAACATTCATTGAAGTTAATGCATTCCGTTTGCGTAAAACACCTCAGCGGGTAGGTAGCAGGTACGTATTATAAATACACGAGCAGTCGTTCAAAGTGTATGGACTAACTGGTTTGCCTAAATTGATTTCGTGTTTTGAGGAAACGTTTATAATCTTTTACAATTGAATATGATTTGAAAAAATATTAAAAACAATTATGGTTGTACTCCTTACACCTAAATCAATATTTTTAAACGATTCCGAGATACCTATAACAAGTTTTTAATCAATCACGATTATTTAAAATCAGAAATTCACAGTTGGCTAATTTGAATATACACCAAAATAATAATCTTGTTTTAGTTTTCCCTACAAGGTAGAATGACCTAAATTTTTGATATTGTAAAAATATAATACTACTGCTGGGTGTAGGTACTCACATCTAAAACGCAAACTGCCAGTGAACACAATCCTTCCAGCGTCTTTTCACCCTGGCACGAAACGGACACTGCGATACTATGCATGAATCTTGAAATAAGAAATATACTTAACAATAATATAGCAAAATTAAAATATGTACCTATCTAATATTGAAACTACAACGTAAACGCCAATCGACAAGACCGTACGATTGAATTTGTTCCCTGAAAGAGTCAGTTTGCTCTGCAAAACTAACAGTGCTAATAGTAAACCATTATTATCGAGAAAACTATCAGTTGGATAAAATATAATAAGAATAATTATTCTTTAATGGGTCGATGATAAACTGTATGATTCATACAAGATAATAGAATTGGACACATAAACTGTATTATTTATGTTAATATAATTATAAGTCCACATTCATTGCATTTTAGTTGTATAAACATAAATAATCATCTAGTTATTACATATGAAATGTTTCAAATACCACGTTTACGTGTTTTAACATAAATTGTAATCCTTAGGTATAAAAATTGGACGTTTTATAAATTTTTATCTACTAAATAATTTGTAAACATTCAATTTGATGAAATTCGTCGAAATTTTAACTTTCAATGATTATATAAAAAAAACATGTCATTGGTGTACAGTTATTCGTTTTGGAATTACAAGAAAACAAGATAAATTCATATTTTTATCATTATTACGCATGTTGTCGAGAATAAAACTCAAAATGATTATAAAAAAAAAAAAGCACACACACATCATTGTTAAATCAATACATCCATCAGAATCTAAAATATTTTAAAACTATGATTGTGTTAGTCACATTCTAGTGGAAATTATATTTTCTCCTATTTACCCAATCTGAATGATACGAAATTCTAAAAATTAATAAAATCACGATTATAACTACAAAATAGAGACATTGACTTGGTTTATAATTTTATAATATTTTTCCTAAATTATCTTTTTGTATAGAGAATCTTAAGGTGGATTAGACATTGAGAACTATATCCCAGCGATTTTCAAACTAGTATTTGTATACACTTTTATACATAGATTACCTATTGATGAATTAATTCTCGGTTTCGGTCTCTGAAATTTTCTTCCCATAACTGTGCTTGGCGTTCGAAGCCATCCGTCTATTCGTTGTAATTTGTGACATTTTTTTTTTTCTCTGTGATGTGCAGTTTTTTTGTTAAATTTTTAATGGTAAAATAACAGAATACAAATTATGAAGAATTGTTTCGTCTGTATATTAAATGTTGCATTTTATAGCTAAAGGTTGGATTTCACTTACGAAGAAAATGTTGAACATTCTCAGGTACCATAATGCTGCTGATAAAATGTATTCTCTTGCGTGTCACGCATCTCAAATGGAGATATCTGTGTTAATCGATGTAAAGTTTAATAGAGAAAAAAAATGTTTCATTAATAGCTTACATAATATATTTATTTATAGCAAGACGATACAGTGATTATGTGGGTGACGATAATTATATATTTTGCTGTGGCACACGTACGTGTTAAAATATTTGAAATACAAAATATAAAGTAATCGAAATGTTCGTGTCTACATCTTTTTACACTTTCATCAAAATATGTCCTATGGTTTATTTCTTTTAATTTTTGTTTGGTTCCAAACTGCTGTTGTCATCTAACTTTTTCCGTCGGCGTCAGACCGTTCCTTAGAATTTGCATGTTCTCTTGGCACCTATCATTTCGCATCTGGACATATTGTTTAAGGGGATGTGGTTTAGGTTTGAGCGATGATGATGGTGGAATTTTGTTTGAAGACATTCTGTATACTGAAATAATAAAAAGAACCCTTTAGTAAATACACTGATGCGTACGGAACTCAATCAATCTGAAAACCATGTCATACAAACAAGTATATTCCATGAATTGAAATCGTAAACATAATACAAATAAAGCATCGTCAAATTAGTTATGATATATTGATATTTGAACATTCATTGAAGTTAATGCATTCCGTTTGCGTAAAACACCTCAGCGGGTAGGTAGCAGGTACGTATTATAAATACACGAGCAGTCGTTCAAAGTGTATGGACTAACTGGTTTGCCTAAATTGATTTCGTGTTTTGAGGAAACGTTTATAATCTTTTACAATTGAATATGATTTGAAAAAATATTAAAAACAATTATGGTTGTACTCCTTACACCTAAATCAATATTTTTAAACGATTCCGAGATACCTATTACAAGTTTTTAATCAATCACGATTATTTAAAATCAGATATTCACAGTTGGCTAATTTGAATATACACCAAAATAATAATCTTGTTTTAGTTTTCCCTACAAGGTAGAATGACCTAAATTTTTGATATTGTAAAAATATAATACTACTGCTGGGTGTAGGTACTCAAATCTAAAACGCAAACTGCCAGTGAACACAATCCTTCCAGCGTCTTTTCACCCTGGCACGAAACGGACACTGCGATACTATGCATGAATCTTGAAATAAGAAATATACTTAACAATAATATAGCAAAATTAAAATATGTACCTATCTAATATTGAAACTACAACGTAAACGCCAATCGACAAGACCGTACGATTGAATTTGTTCCCTGAAAGAGTCAGTTTGCTCTGCAAAACTAACAGTGCTAATAGTAAACCATTATTATCGAGAAAACTATCAGTTGGATAAAATATAATAAGAATAATTACTCTTTAATGGGTCGATGATAAACTGTATGATTCATACAAGATAATAGAATTGGACACATAAACTGTATTATTTATGTCAATATAATTATAAGTCCACATTCATTGCATTTTAGTTGTATAAACATAAATAATTATCTAGTTATTACATATGAAATGTTTCAAATACCACGTTTACGTGTTTTAACATAAATTGTAATCCTTAGGTATAAATATTGGACGTTTTATAAATGTTTATCTACTAAATAATTTGTAAACATTCAATTTGATGAAATTCGTCGAAATTTTAACTTTCAATGATTATATAAAAAAAACATGTCATTGGTGTACAGTTATTCGTTTTGGAATTACAAGAAAACAAGATAAATTCATATTTTTATCATTATTACGCATGTTGTCGAGAATAAAACTCAAAATGATTATAAAAAAAAAAAAAAGCACACACACATCATTGTAAAATCAATACATCCATCAGAATCTAAAATATTTTAAAACTATGATTGTGTTAGTCACATTCTAGTGGAAATTATATTTTCTCCTATTTACCCAATCTGAATGATACGAAATTCTAAAAATTAATAAAATCACGATTATAACTACAAAATAGAGACATTGACTTGGTTTATAATTTTATAATATTTTTCCTAAATTATCTTTTTGTATAGAGAATCTTAAGGTGGATTAGACATTGAGAACTATATCCCAGCGATTTTCAAACTAGTATTTGTATACACTTTTATACATAGATTACCTATTGATGAATTAATTCTCGGTTTCGGTCTCTGAAATTTTCTTCCCATAACTGTGCTTGGCGTTCGAAGCCATCCGTCTATTCGTTGTAATTTGTGACATTTTTTTTTGTCTCTGTGATGTGCAGTTTTTTTGTTAAATTTTTAATGGTAAAATAACAGAATACAAATTATGAAGAATTGTTTCGCCTGTATATTAAATGTTGAATTTATAGCTAAAGGTTAGATTTCACTTACGAAGAAAATGTTGAACATTCTCAGGTACCATAATGCTGCTGATAAAATGTATTCTCTTGCGTGTCACGCATCTCAAATGGAGATATCTGTGTTAATCGATGTAAAGTTTAATAGAGAAAAAAAATGTTTCATTAATAGCTTACATAATATATTTATTTATATCAAGACGATACAGTGATTATGTGGGTGACGATAATTATATATTTTGCTGTAGCACACGTACGTGTTAAAATATTTGAAATACAAAATATAAAGTAATCGAAATGTTCGTGTCTACATCTTTTTACACTTTCATCAAAATATGTCCTATGGTTTATTTCTTTTAATTTTTGTTTGGTTCCAAACTGCTGTTGTCATCTAACTTTTTCCGTCGGCGTCAGACCGTTCCTTAGAATTTGCATGTTCTCTTGGCACCTATCATTTCGCATCTGGACATATTGTTTAAGGGGATGTGGTTTAGGTTTGAGCGATGATGATGGTGGAATTTTGTTTGAAGACATTCTGTATACTGAAATAATAAAAAGAACCCTTTAGTAAATACACTGATGCGTACGGAACTCAATCAATCTGAAAACCATGTCATACAAACAAGTATATTCCATGAATTGAAATCGTAAACATAATACAAATAAAGCATCGTCAAATTAGTTATGATATATTGATATTTGAACATTCATTGAAGTTAATGCATTCCGTTTGCGTAAAACACCTCAGCGGGTAGGTAGCAGGTACGTATTATAAATACACGAGCAGTCGTTCAAAGTGTATGGACTAACTGGTTTGCCTAAATTGATTTCGTGTTTTGAGGAAACGTTTATAATCTTTTACAATTGAATATGATTTGAAAAAATATTAAAAACAATTATGGTTGTACTCCTTACACCTAAATCAATATTTTTAAACGATTCCGAGATACCTATTACAAGTTTTTAATCAATCACGATTATTTAAAATCAGATATTCACAGTTGGCTAATTTGAATATACACCAAAATAATAATCTTGTTTTAGTTTTCCCTACAAGGTAGAATGACCTAAATTTTTGATATTGTAAAAATATAATACTACTGCTGGGTGTAGGTACTCAAATCTAAAACGCAAACTGCCAGTGAACACAATCCTTCCAGCGTCTTTTCACCCTGGCACGAAACGGACACTGCGATACTATGCATGAATCTTGAAATAAGAAATATACTTAACAATAATATAGCAAAATTAAAATATGTACCTATCTAATATTGAAACTACAACGTAAACGCCAATCGACAAGACCGTACGATTGAATTTGTTCCCTGAAAGAGTCAGTTTGCTCTGCAAAACTAACAGTGCTAATAGTAAACCATTATTATCGAGAAAACTATCAGTTGGATAAAATATAATAAGAATAATTACTCTTTAATGGGTCGATGATAAACTGTATGATTCATACAAGATAATAGAATTGGACACATAAACTGTATTATTTATGTCAATATAATTATAAGTCCACATTCATTGCATTTTAGTTGTATAAACATAAATAATTATCTAGTTATTACATATGAAATGTTTCAAATACCACGTTTACGTGTTTTAACATAAATTGTAATCCTTAGGTATAAATATTGGACGTTTTATAAATGTTTATCTACTAAATAATTTGTAAACATTCAATTTGATGAAATTCGTCGAAATTTTAACTTTCAATGATTATATAAAAAAAACATGTCATTGGTGTACAGTTATTCGTTTTGGAATTACAAGAAAACAAGATAAATTCATATTTTTATCATTATTACGCATGTTGTCGAGAATAAAACTCAAAATGATTATAAAAAAAAAAAAAAGCACACACACATCATTGTAAAATCAATACATCCATCAGAATCTAAAATATTTTAAAACTATGATTGTGTTAGTCACATTCTAGTGGAAATTATATTTTCTCCTATTTACCCAATCTGAATGATACGAAATTCTAAAAATTAATAAAATCACGATTATAACTACAAAATAGAGACATTGACTTGGTTTATAATTTTATAATATTTTTCCTAAATTATCTTTTTGTATAGAGAATCTTAAGGTGGATTAGACATTGAGAACTATATCCCAGCGATTTTCAAACTAGTATTTGTATACACTTTTATACATAGATTACCTATTGATGAATTAATTCTCGGTTTCGGTCTCTGAAATTTTCTTCCCATAACTGTGCTTGGCGTTCGAAGCCATCCGTCTATTCGTTGTAATTTGTGACATTTTTTTTTGTCTCTGTGATGTGCAGTTTTTTTGTTAAATTTTTAATGGTAAAATAACAGAATACAAATTATGAAGAATTGTTTCGCCTGTATATTAAATGTTGAATTTATAGCTAAAGGTTAGATTTCACTTACGAAGAAAATGTTGAACATTCTCAGGTACCATAATGCTGCTGATAAAATGTATTCTCTTGCGTGTCACGCATCTCAAATGGAGATATCTGTGTTAATCGATGTAAAGTTTAATAGAGAAAAAAAATGTTTCATTAATAGCTTACATAATATATTTATTTATATCAAGACGATACAGTGATTATGTGGGTGACGATAATTATATATTTTGCTGTAGCACACGTACGTGTTAAAATATTTGAAATACAAAATATAAAGTAATCGAAATGTTCGTGTCTACATCTTTTTACACTTTCATCAAAATATGTCCTATGGTTTATTTCTTTTAATTTTTGTTTGGTTCCAAACTGCTGTTGTCATCTAACTTTTTCCGTCGGCGTCAGACCGTTCCTTAGAATTTGCATGTTCTCTTGGCACCTATCATTTCGCATCTGGACATATTGTTTAAGGGGATGTGGTTTAGGTTTGAGCGATGATGTCGGTGGAATTTTGTTTGAAGACATTCTGTATACTGAAATAATTAAAAGAACCCTTTAGTAAATACACTGATGCGTACGGAACTCAATCAATCTGAAAACCATGTCATACAAACAAGTATATTCCATGAATTGAAATCGTAAACATAATACAAATAAAGCATCGTCAAATTAGTTATGATATATTGATATTTGAACATTCATTGAAGTTAATGCATTCCGTTTGCGTAAAACACCTCAGCGGGTAGGTAGCAGGTACGTATTATAAATACACGAGCAGTCGTTCAAAGTGTATGGACTAACTGGTTTGCCTAAATTGATTTCGTGTTTTGAGGAAACGTTTATAATCTTTTACAATTGAATATGATTTGAAAAAATATTAAAAACAATTATGGTTGTACTCCTTACACCTAAATCAATATTTTTAAACGATTCCGAGATACCTATAACAAGTTTTTAATCAATCACGATTATTTAAAATCAGAAATTCACAGTTGGCTAATTTGAATATACACCAAAATAATAATCTTGTTTTAGTTTTCCCTACAAGGTAGAATGACCTAAATTATTGATATTGTATAAAAAAAAATACTGACATCTAAAACGCAAACTGCCAGTGAACACAATCCTTCCAGCGTCTTTTCACCCTGGCACGAAACGGACACTGCGATACTATGCATGAATCTTGAAATAAAAAATATACTTAACAATAATATAGCAAAATTAAAATATGTACCTATCTAATATTGAAACTACAACGTAAACGCCAATCGACAAGACCGTACGATTGAATTTGTTCCCTGAAAGAGTCAGTTTGCTCTGCAAAACTAACAGTGCTAATAGTAAACAATTATTATCGAGAAAACTATCAGTTGGATAAAATATAATAAGAATAATTATTCTTTAATGGGTCGATGATAAACTGTATGATTCATACAAGATAATAGAATTGGACACATAAACTGTATTATTTATGTTAATATAATTATAAGTCCACATTCATTGCATTTTAGTTGTATAAACATAAATAATCATCTAGTTATTACATATGAAATGTTTCAAATACCACGTTTACGTGTTTTAACATAAATTGTAATCCTTAGGTATAAAAATTGGACGTTTTATAAATGTTTATCTACTAAATAATTTGTAAACATTCAATTTGATGAAATTCGTCGAAATTTTAACTTTCAATGATTATATAAAAAAAACATGTCATTGGTGTACAGTTATTCGTTTTGGAATTACAAGAAAACAAGATAAATTCATATTTTTATCATTATTACGCATGTTGTCGAGAATAAAACTCAAAATGATTATAAAAAAAAAAAAAAAGCACACACACATCATTGTAAAATCAATACATCCATCAGAATCTAAAATATTTTAAAACTATGATTGTGTTAGTCACATTCTAGTGGAAATTATATTTTCTCCTATTTACCCAATCTGAATGATACGAAATTCTAAAAATTAATAAAATCACGATTATAACTACAAAATAGAGACATTGACTTGGTTTATAATTTTATAATATTTTTCCTAAATTATCTTTTTGTATAGAGAATCTTAAGGTGGATTAGACATTGAGAACTATATCCCAGCGATTTTCAAACTAGTATTTGTATACACTTTTATACATAGATTACCTATTGATGAATTAATTCTCGGTTTCGGTCTCTGAAATTTTCTTCCCAAAACTGTGCTTGGCGTTCGAAGCCATCCGTCTATTCGTTGTAATTTGTGACATTTTTTTTTGTCTCTGTGATGTGCAGTTTTTTTGTTAAATTTTTAATGGTAAAATAACAGAATACAAATTATGAAGAATTGTTTCGTCTGTATATTAAATGTTGCATTTTATAGCTAAAGGTTAGATTTCACTTACGAAGAAAATGTTGAACATTCTCAGGTACCATAATGCTGCTGATAAAATGTATTCTCTTGCGTGTCACGCATCTCAAATGGAGATATCTGTGTTAATCGATGTAAAGTTTAATAGAGAAAAAAAATGTTTCATTAATAGCTTACATAATATATTTATTTATAGCAAGACGATACAGTGATTATGTGGGTGACGATAATTATATATTTTGCTGTGGCACACGTACGTGTTGAAATATTTGAAATACAAAATATAAAGTAATCGAAATGTTCGTGTCTACAACTTTTTACACTTTCATCAAAATATGTCCTATGGTTTATTTCTTTTAATTTTTGTTTGGTTCCAAAGTGCTGTTGTCATCTAATTTTTTCCGTCGGCGTCAGACCGTTCCTTAGAATTTGCATGTTCTCTTGGCACCTATCATTTCGCATCTGGACATATTGTTTAAGGGGATGTGGTTTAGGGTCGCGACACACTATAGCGGTTTTGACGCGTGTTTTTCCATCGCGCGGTTTCAACGCGTGATTTGGACGTGTTACACTAGCGCGGTTTGCGCGCGTTCACTACGTGTTCAGACTTGCCTGGTTGATGATTCGGTCTTGTGCAGCTGTCTTGCACAACTGTCTTGTAGTTATTTCAAATTTGAATATTATTTGTATATTTTTTATTGATTTTTTTTAGTGAATAGGTATATTGACATAATTATTATATATAAATAATTTATATTAATCCGTGGAACTAAATAGCAAATATAAGCAAGTACCTAGTTGAAAGTAAGTAGTAACGACTAACAAATATATATATTTATTTATTTATCCATATTAAAAAATATGAACTTCTATTTGCATATATTAAATTAAATTAAAATTATTTTTAATTTGTTTATTCAGTATGGATTACGATTATTATATGCATGCATTGAAAGTGATCGCAGTGGCAGAATCATTTGGCTATCTGAACCCACCAAGATCAGAAAGATCATTTTGGATTCATACATTTAATGCAGTACGGGAAACTAATAATCGTTTTTTTTCTTTTTATGGAGAAATTCGAAAGTATCCGAGCAAATTTTTTGAATATTATCGAATGTCAATTTCTTCATTTGACGAACTATTAGAAAAACTACGTCCCCACATAAGCAAGAAAATCACCAAGTTCCGACGTCCGGTGTGTCCAGAAGAAAGATTGACTATTACAATCAGGTAATTAAATAATAATTAACTACCTAGTAAATATTATATTTGTATAGAATAAGTATAGTTAAATAAATTAAACCTCTTTAATACATAGGACAGTATTCAATATTTCAGTAGGTACCTATATGATTATCAATAAAACATAAAATAAAACGTAATTAACTTCAAAAACTTTTTATATAAATTAAAAAAAAAACAATAAAAATAACTTCTGTAACTTTAAATACCTACTTGAAGCAATACAATATACAACATATTGTTTTGTTCGTAAACAAAAAAAATATAATATAAAACGTAAATATTAAACGTAATATGTATTAACTTAACTTCAAAAACTTTTAAAAAAATAATAAAAATAACTTCTGTAACTTACTAGAATATACTAATACTTGTATAATACAATATAAAACAAAATATAATATTATTGTTCCATTCAAAATAAAAAAAAAAAAATAATACTAGGTGTATTGTTCTATAATATTAAACACTATGGTTCATCCTAGGTACATCTTCCTGGCTGTAGTCTGGAGGTGAGGTTGGTAAACTATAGTTTTGTGGAACCGAGTACCTTGAAGAGGGGTGCACAGGTAGATACTGTTGTGAATAGCTGGGATAGGTGAGAGAAGTTTGATGACCAAAATTGTTTGGATAATTATTGAATTGGTGAATGTTTGCGTTAAAATTCTGTGAGTGGTCAATAGGAGGGTTTAAAATATTTTTTACTGATTGCATGAATGCTATTTTAAAATCGAGTTTTTGGTTATCATTCATTTTTTTGAATTCTGGAAGGAATGATAACAAGAAAGCTTTATCAGGATCCATGTCTTCCGAGCGTGATTGTGTGGGTGGGTGTTGCATAAGGTGCAGTAAATTTTGCTGGAATGGGGTAATCTTTTGTTTTTTATTCTGAGGCCCTGGTGTATTCATGCTGTTGTTTGATGGTGGAGGTGAAACGTCGGAAATGTCACCAGCGTCAACAGAAATTTCTATTTCTGGATCATGGATGATGGATGATGATGACATATTACCTGTTGTCCTGCAATTTTAATAATAATGTGAATGTTAAGAGAAGAATTTTGTTCCCAAAATGTATTTTACTTACTTTCTTTTTTTTAAAACTGGGTGTAAAAATGATAGTACATCAGGATAAGCATATTTTTTGGTAGGATTTGCTCCACTACCACTCGGTGTACTATTTTTTTGTTTAATGTCTCGAGCAAAATTGTCTCTGATATTTTTCCATTTTTTTTTTAATTTCATCGACTAAAAAGTATTTTTGTATATAGATAAATAAGGTTAACTTATAAGAGTTGAAAAATTCTAAAATAAGTAAATACAATTCTGCAGTCTTGCAAAGTATTCAAATAAAAGTATTCAAATACTTTTGTCTTTCCTTTGCGTCGAACTAAATTTTTTGATGTGAGGCAATGAACAATTACTGATACCCAACTATCTCCATAGGATATTAAGTCGTGGGGCAACCCCCACCCCACCAATTTTTAATCTAAAAAATATTTACACAAGTTATAATATTTACTGCATTAATAAAATATAAGTAAGAGTCACCACGAATAATGTTTTTGAATTATAACGAAATAATGAATATCGTTAATCTTCGTTTAAACATCTAATTTCTTCCAAGTTTTAACTTAAAATTAAGACTATACAAGAAAACTGTGATCGTATATTTTTTTAGATTTTTTGGTTACAGTATTACCCACTTAAGAGAAACATCTTTTTAAATTTCCAATCCTTAGCTCTACAATTTGAAAATTGTATACATTTTTAACCAAAAAAAGATTTGCAAATGTTCGCGATATATTGACTATAATAATTATTTTGTAAAAATCTGTATTTAAAAAAAATAATCGTAGGTACATAATGTATTTTTTTTTTCAAAATTTCAAATGTCTATAAATAGGTCAAAAATAGTCGAAATATTTTGAACATTTTATCATGTAGGTACCTACAGACAATTATAATATTTTATTATAATTATTTGGTGGAAATTTGAAGTATCTATTTATAGTTAATTTTTGAAGTACAACAAAATATCAAAAACCGTTAGAGGAGAAACTATTAATTAGGGGTTGAATATCCATCGTAAGAAATTAAATTTAAAATGATTATACAAAATGAATGTGACTTTCTGGTTAACTTTTCTTTGGTAGGCAGACGAAAATATTTAAATTTTCTCAATTTTAATGCATTTTGTTAAAGTTATAACTTTAGACGCGTATTAAAAAAATATATAATCCAAACATCATGAAAAACACCCCTAATGAAATATTTTTTAGAAAATATTATTAGGTACTACCTACTCTAAAAACTCTAAACATAATATTTGATTTTGAGAAAAAAACATAAAATTATATGATATTACCTATATAATATAATATAATTTAGTATATTATTTATATTATATTGTATAATATGGAAAGTCATAAATTATTTCAGATATCTGTCAGTTGGAACAAATTTTGTGGCGTTACAATATGAATTTTTGTTGGGACGAAGCACAATAGGAAATATTGTTCGATAAACCTGCCAGGTCTTATGGAACACTCTACAGCCTGAAGAAATGCCAGAACCTAATCCAGACCAATGGACAGAAATAGCCAATAAATTTTATTTAAAAACCAACTTTCCAAATTGTGTAGGGGCAGTCGATGGCAAACATATTCGTTGTATTAAACCCATTAATTCCGGATCAATGTTCTACAATTATAAAAAGTATTTTTCCATTGTATTAATGGCTGTAGTGGACGCAGAGTATAGTTTTATTTCAATCGATGTCGGTGCATACGGTAAGGAGGGTGATTCTACAATTTTCAAAAATTGTCCATTCGGAAAAAAACTATATTCTGAACTATTGAATCTACCAGCACCTGTTTTTCTCCCAAATACAGACAATTTTCCTCAGCCTTTCGTGGTAATTAGTGATGAAGCTTTCGGACTACACAAAAATCTTTTAAGACCATACCCTGGAAGAGGTCTCACACAAAAAAGAAAAAATTTTAACTATCGTCTATCAAGAGCTCGAAGGTACGTAGAATGCGCTTTTGGAATACTCGCAAATAAATGGCGTGTTCTACATAGTGCTATTCTAGTTGAACCCGATTTTGCAGACGACGTTATAAAAGCATGCTGTATTTTACATAATTATGTTAGACGAAGGGATGGTTATAATTTCGAAGACACCCTCTCAAACTCTTTGGAAGACATTCAAAATGAAAATAATTCTGGAGCTCGTCAACAAGGATTAGATGTTCGAGAATATTTTGCTGAATATTTTATGGATGCAGGAGCAGTTCCGTTTCAATATCAATTTGTTTGATTTTTTTTTACTTCTAAGTTTTTTTTTTAATATAAGATCAAAATTATAATTTTATATAATATAATTATATATTAAATATAATATAAAATAAATTCAGGCGATCATATTTTACAAAAATAAGTAATTTTTAAACTATTGTTAATACACGTTCGACGCCGGTATCAACACGTTGTCGACATGCAGCAACCTGCTCGTACTTCACTATTTATAAATTTACATTTACATTTCATAGATCGTACAAATTTAAAATATTTGTGTCAGCCATTCAAAAATTACGTACCTATACTTATGTTTTGTTTTATTTAATTATTTTAAAAGTAAGTATTATTATTATTTTCTTTATATAATATATTATTTTATTATAAATTGCATAGAAACATAAAAATTAATTATGCTTACCGTAAGATTCTTGCTCCTTGTCAGAAAATGTATTCCAATTTTTTAATACAGCACTGGCCACATTTCTCCAGGCCTTTGTTTTGGTGTGTTTGTCCATATATTCACTACTATTAATATTCCACAGGCATTCTTCTTTGTCCACTTCGTGGATTAAAATATCAATATCAATCATATATTGATATATTTTTTGTTAAATAAATTAACTCGACAAAAAATCAATTAGTCAATTTAAAAACTAAAAAACTGGTAAGAACAGGTAAAAAAACTGGTTTTAAAACGCGTCGTAACCGCTTTGGTATGTCGCATGCCATATAAAACAATGTGTTACGGTTCCAAGCGTCAACGCGTTCAAAACGCAAAACCGCGACAGGCAGCGGTGTCACGCGGCAACGCGCGTCAAAACCGCGCTAGTCTGTCGCACTTCATTTACATGTATGCATTTCCATCCCGCGTTTTCGACGCGCGGTGCTCGCGCGTTTTCACCGCGCGTCAAAACCGCTGTAGTGTGTCGCGACCCTTAGGTTTGAGCGATGATGATGGTGGAATTTTGTTTGAAGACATTCTGTATACTGAAATAATAAAAAGAACCCTTTAGTAAATACACTGATGCGTACGGAACTCAATCAATCTGAAAACCATGTCATACAAACAAGTATATTCCATGAATTGAAATCGTAAACATAATACAAATAAAGCATCGTCAAATTAGTTATGATATATTGATATTTGAACATTCATTGAAGTTAATGCATTCCGTTTGCGTAAAACACCTCAGCGGGTAGGTAGCAGGTACGTATTATAAATACACGAGCAGTCGTTCAAAGTGTATGGACTAACTGGTTTGCCTAAATTGATTTCGTGTTTTGAGGAAACGTTTATAATCTTTTACAATTGAATATGATTTGAAAAAATATTAAAAACAATTATGGTTGTACTCCTTACACCTAAATCAATATTTTTAAACGATTCCGAGATACCTATTACAAGTTTTTAATCAATCACGATTATTTAAAATCAGAAATTCACAGTTGGCTAATTTGAATATACACCAAAATAATAATCTTGTTTTAGTTTTCCCTACAAGGTAGAATGACCTAAATTTTTGATATTGTAAAAATATAATACTACTGCTGGGTGTAGGTACTCACATCTAAAACGCAAACTGCCAGTGAACACAATCCTTCCAGCGTCTTTTCACCCTGGCACGAAACGGACACTGCGATACTATGCATGAATCTTGAAATAAGAAATATACTTAACAATAATATAGCAAAATTAAAATATGTACCTATCTAATATTGAAACTACAACGTAAACGCCAATCGACAAGACCGTACGATTGAATTTGTTCCCTGAAAGAGTCAGTTTGCTCTGCAAAACTAACAGTGCTAATAGTAAACCATTATTATCGAGAAAACTATCAGTTGGATAAAATATAATAAGAATAATTATTCTTTAATGGGTCGATGATAAACTGTATGATTCATACAAGATAATAGAATTGGACACATAAACTGTATTATTTATGTTAATATAATTATAAGTCCACATTCATTGCATTTTAGTTGTATAAACCTAAATAATCATCTAGTTATTACATATGAAATGTTTCAAATACCACGTTTACGTGTTTTAACATAAATTGTAATCCTTAGGTATGAAAATTGGACGTTTTATAAATGTTTATCTACTAAATAATTTGTAAACATTCAATTTGATGAAATTCGTCGACATTTTAACTTTCAATGATTATATAAAAAAAACATGTCATTGGTGTACAGTTATTCGTTTTGGAATTACAAGAAAACAAGATAAATTCATATTTTTATCATTATTACGCATGTTGTCGAGAATAAAACTCAAAATGATTATAAAAAAAAAAAAAAAAGCACACACACATCATTGTAAAATCAATACATCCATCAGAATCTAAAATATTTTAAAACTATGATTGTGTTAGTCACATTCTAGTGGAAATTATATTTTCTCCTATTTACCCAATCTGAATGATACGAAATTCTAAAAATTAATAAAATCACGATTATATCTACAAAATAGAGACATTGACTTGGTTTATAATTTTATAATATTTTTCCTAAATTATCTTTTTGTATAGAGAATCTTAAGGTGGATTAGACATTGAGAACTATATCCCAGCGATTTTCAAACTAGTATTTGTATACACTTTTATACATAGATTACCTATTGATGAATTAATTCTCGGTTTCGGTCTCTGAAATTTTTTTCCCAAAACTGTGCTTGGCGTTCGAAGCCATCCGTCTATTCGTTGTAATTTGTGACATTTTTTTTTGTCTCTGTGATGTGCAGTTTTTTTGTTAAATTTTTAATGGTAAAATAACAGAATACAAATTATGAAGAATTGTTTCGTCTGTATATTAAATGTTGCATTTTATAGCTAAAGGTTAGATTTCACTTACGAAGAAAATGTTGAACATTCTCAGGTACCATAATGCTGCTGATAAAATGTATTCTCTTGCGTGTCACGAATCTCAAATGGAGATATCTGTGTTAATCGATGTAAAGTTTAATAGAGAAAAAAAATGTTTCATTAATAGCTTACATAATATATTTATTTATAGCAAGACGATACAGTGATTATGTGGGTGACGATAATTATATATTTTGCTGTGGCACACGTACGTGTTAAAATATTTGAAATACAAAATATAAAGTAATCGAAATGTTCGTGTCTACAACTTTTTACACTTTCATTAAAATATGTCCTATGGTTTATTTCTTTTAATTTTTGTTTGGTTCCAAACTGCTGTTGTCATCTAACTTTTTCCGTCGGCGTCAGACCGTTCCTTAGAATTTGCATGTTCTCTTGGCACCTATCATTTCGCATCTGGACATATTGTTTAAGGGGATGTGGTTTAGGTTTGAGCGATGATGATGGTGGAATTTTGTTTGAAGACATTCTGTATACTGAAATAATAAAAAGAACCCTTTAGTAAATACACTGATGCGTACGGAACTCAATCAATCTGAAAACCATGTCATACAAACAAGTATATTCCATGAATTGAAATCGTAAACATAATACAAATAAAGCATCGTCAAATTAGTTATGATATATTGATTGTAACACGTACCAGTCCCTTTAGTAATAATCGGGAGATTGGACACGCTGTGCGGGTTCCGTATTGAATAAGGGGATTAGGCAGGTAAAAATAATCAACCAATATGTCGCTATCACGAGCTTAATATTTTACATGAATTTAAATAATTATACAAAAAAATAAACATATACGAAAAAAAACTCACGACACCGTGATAATGCACATAATATGATATGACCGGGACCTGGAGACTTGAGTAGGTGACAATGGAATAACCCGCGTGATGAGGACAATGACGACGATGTTGAAGGTACGATATTTAAGACGGCGAAAACACACAGACTTAACGGTCGGATTTAGGACGGCGAAACCGCGCGCACTAACCGACGTAATTATGAGAAACAGCGGAAAACCACACAACAAGGCGGAATATGTACGGTATAGTGAAAACCACACAAAAGGGCGGAATATGCACGGCCGTTAGATGGCGAAATTGCTACGTAGCGACCACGACTCAGTAGCATACACAACAACTTCGGGCGTCGTCCGTTTACTGTCGTTGTGTGTATTATAATTGCTCGTCGTTGACCTTTGTGCTAGGCGGATAACAACCCCACCACATATATAGCTGTTATACACATGACTGGGCCGACTCACTATGGTGTATTTTTGCAACATAACTCCCCCTTGGAAGACGTGGTGTGTCTTCCAGTGTGCGCTGATGACGGTAGTGAAGATGGCTGACAGTTGATCGTAGATTTGGCGGTCCCAGTCATACATAGTATTGGTACATGCAGGTGTCAAAATGCAATTTTGTAAAGTAACAAATATATAACATTGAATTATTCATACTTAACTGAAACATACCTTACACAATTTACATAGAAAATTACAATTCATTGACTATTACTATACGTTATATTATACTTTATATTACCACTCGTTAAGCAACACATGGTATGATAGTTGTTGGTACCTAGCGAGCAAGTATTATTCTCTTTTTTTTTTTTGTTTTCCGCTATCTGTTGCTATAAAGATTAACAGGAAGGATCGTCAGAGACGGGTAATACGGCTAATTTTACTACTGGACGCTTGACTATTCCATCCGCTGTTTGGATCGTGGCCACTCGGACTATGCCGTCGGTACCGGGATGGACTTCTTTTACACGTCCCAAAGGCCAATACGTTGGTGCCTTATGAGGCATATTTATTGTTACAATGTCCCCAACTATAACATTTGGTTGTTGTCGCGTCCATTTTGTACGTCGCTGTAGTGAAGACAAATATTCCAACGACCACCGATTCCAAAATGATTGGGTGCATTGCCGGATCAATTCCCACCGAGTTAATCGATTTATCGGTATTGATGTAAAATCGCGGGATGGTAACGCTACTAACGGTTGTCCTATTAGAAAATCGCCCGGTGTCAGTGGTCGTAAATCATTTGGGTCGGACGATAAAACGGTCAGAGGTCTGGAATTAAGAATGGCCTCGATTTGCGTGGATAGTGTAGACATTTCTTCGAATGTAAACGTTTGGACACCGATAACCCGCTTTAAGTGGTATTTAGCAGATTTGACTGCCGCCTCCCAAATACCACCAAAGTGAGGAGCAGCGGGCGGGTTGAAGTGCCATTTACACGGCAACAGTGTAGTTTGTCGACTGGCTGCGGCCGTTAATATTTCGTGTAGTTTTCGGTTGGTGCCTTGGAAATTGGTCCCGCAGTCCGAATAAATATTCGATGGAATACCCCGACGAGAAATGAAACGATTGAAAGAAGCCATGAAAGCATCTGTAGATAGATCTGATACAATTTCTAGGTGTACGGATTTAATAACAGTACATACAAATACCGCAAGATAACATTTTACCGATTTAGCATTTTTACGACGAGATTCTTTTACTTGGAATGGACCAGCGAAATCGACACCGACGTTACTGAACGGACGGCACGGGCGGACACGGAACAACGGTAACTCGGCCATAATTGGTTGTGGCGCAGTGGCTCGATGTCGAGCACACACGACGCATTTGAATATGATATGGCGTATAGCGGATCGGCTGGATAAAATCCAATACTTTTGAGCAATCAGTGACGACACTAATTGCGGACCCGCGTGAAGATACGTGAGATGAAAATGCCGAATTAAAATATCAGTTAACGCGCATTTCTTCGGCAATAATACTGGGTATTGTTGATGGACGTTAATTTCGGCATTCCGCAATCTACCACCCACTCGAATGACTCCCTCGGTATCGACGAAGGGTACCAATTGGGCAATGGATCTAGGCACAATAGGTTTCTTTTTCGACTGCATAAGCTTAACTAAACCTTTAAAATAAATACTTTGTGTTGAGCGAATAGCGCACGTTAACGATTCATCAAGTTCAGTATTTGTTATTGTCCCTGTACGCGTTGGCAACCTCTTTAAACGCAGCCTTATGAACCGCCGGACATAAGAGATTGTTTTTTGTAATCGAACTAATGATGGAAATGGAATGGATCGTAAAACTTCCGCACAATTACTCGCCCACTTTTTTAACACAAATCCACCGTGAGCTAATAATTTTTTAAGTTGCGATTGGACGAAGACTAATTCTGAAATAGACTCGGCGCCAGTGATAACATCATCGACATAGGTTTTAGTAGACAATATATTTTTTGCATCGGGATATTGTTGTCCATTGTCTACCTCAAGTTGATGTAACACGCGAATAGCCTGGTAGGGCGATACTGACACACCGTATGTCACGGTACACAATTCATATTCACATAACGACTTCGATGGTGAATCACGCCATAATATATGTTGGTATTGACGATCGCGCTGTGAAATCAAAATCTGCCGATACATTTTACATATATCGGCTGTGAACATATACGGGTGTAGGCGACTGTGAAGTAATAATTCAGCAATATCCGTCTGCAATTTAGGTCCGGTGTATAGTAAGGCATTGAGTGACAATTGGGAAGTAGAGTGCGCGGACGCGTCGAAAACCACTCTTAACTTTAATTGGTCACCGGTATACTTCACCACAGCATGATGTGGTATGAAGTACGTACCTTTACTTGTAGCGGGTTTCATATGCCCCAACTCTTCATATTCAACCATAAACTTCCGATATTCGTCATATAGGTTAGCATCACGTTGAAGTTTTCGTTCCAAATTGTAAAAACGCGATAGCGCCATGTGATACGAATCTCCCAATTCCGCGGGGTTCACCCGAAATGGAAAAGAAACGACATACTGACCATTTTCTTCACGTGTCGTCGTACGCGAGAATATTTCTTCGCAAATATCGTCGTCGGTAAACGGTACAGCAGGGGGAGACGGTTCTTCAATACTCCAAAAACTTTGCATCAATTGGTCAATTGACGGTTCAGTCGTTAACATAAGTGATGTAAGTTTTGATGTATCGTTGGACACGGACGTACCCGATAAAATCCATCCTATCAGTGTTTCATACACTGACGGTATGCCGTCCGTATGAATAACTCCGCCACCGTCCTTTAGGATCATGCTGTGTATATCAGCACCTAATAAAAAGTCGATGGGACCTGGTACATCAAACTGTGGATCAGCGAAACGGATATCGTTATAAATCAATCGAATAGACGAGTTTAATTTTACGGTGGGCATAGCCCCGGTAATTTTTGACATTATTACGGGTTCACACGAGATGAGGGGAGTATTGGAAAGCTCCGGTTTTATGGTACAAGCAGTCATACCCTTTGTTTCACGTACGGGTGTATGTGACAATCCCACAATAGTATGTTTACATTGTCTACGTGGTAAGCCTAATCTGGTGACACATGCGTTCGTAATGACCGATATTTGTGACCCCGAATCGATTAATACACGAATAGGTGACCACATACCCAAGCTATTACGTATATGAACAATTGCTGTGCCAAGAACAACGGTACTGGAGGTATACGTTGCACCTGAAAAGGTGACATCCGCATTCGATGAGTTCCCGGGCGAAGTGTTTTCAGCACACTGGGACACTGTACTATCATGACTCGATTCAATTGATTTGGGTTTTACTAATGACTTATCGAGATGAAGTAGCGTATGATGCTTTTGAGCACAATGGCGGCACGTGTGTTTTGATTGACATGTGGATGTTTTGTGATGAGCACTCAAACAGTTCATGCAGAGACGACGTGACTGTGCTACTTTGAATCGCTGTTGGACTGGTAGAGAACTAAATTTAGAACATTGAAATAAGAAATGAGAATCTTTACACATGGTACAAGATGTTTGTTGTCCTTGGTCGGGAATGTTGGACGTGAACAATGAAGACTTATGATGTAATTTTTTACTTGATTCCGTTTGTTTGGGTAAAAATGTCGATGTAGAATTTTGTAATATTTTGCATCGATTGTGGACAAACTTTAATAAAATATCAATAGTCGGAGTCTCATTAGTATGTTGCTCCGCTTCAAACAAACGTTTTGACTGCGCGTCTAGACACCGAGATGCTATGTAAAATAAAAGGAAACCAGCCAAATCGTCCACGCCTAGTGCCTTTATAGCAGAAATGTTCTGTTGGAAAGTGTCTAAGAACCGTTTTAAACCTGATACTGACTCACTGGTGAGCGGACAAAAGGCAAACATAGCGTCTAGATGATAATTAACTAATAATCGTTTGTTGTCAAAACGAGTATGCAATGCCTCCCACGCGACAATATAATTGACCTCCGTGAAGGGTATCGAACGTACAACAGGTAATGCTTGACCTGATAAAGATGATAATAGATAATGAAATCTTTCTATGTCGGATAAATCATCGTTGTTATGAACTAAAGACGTAAACGTGTCACGGTAAGAACACCATTGCTGAAGATCACCATTGAATTGTGGCAATAGAATTTTCGGTAATTGAACATTGCTACGTGTGCTGCGTGACGAAATATTTTGAACACTTCGATCAGCATCTAAGTGATGGTCAGCAGCAACAGCTTGCACCCTATAAAAACTGTCCAATATAATTGCTTCAATAGGCGCATGTGACTTGACAAATTCTTCCTCGCGCGATAGGATAATTAATTGATCAAGAATATCGTCCTGATCGGCATGGAAATTGGTTAATAGGCTGTCGAGGTCACGAAATCGGACCCGAAAAAGCGTCTTTTGATCGGAATCAGATTCAATATTCTCACTTAATTGTATGAGTGTTCTAAACTGTTCAACAGTGCAATCTCTTTTACAATGCTACGCTTTAGAGAGCGTTCAGCACGCTCGATATCATTCACAGACGGCGGCATTGTAGGTATAGGTATTATCCAACGTAATGGGTGTAATCGTAGAAGACCAGAAGCGGTTCAGTTACAATACAATAATATGTATGATTATTAATCGATTAGCAGATATCAATTAGTAGTAAGATTAATTACGGACAAATTCATTCGGTGGCATACACGATATGACCCTTCTAGTTAGCAGGTAACAAATTAATTTTATCAAGGCAAGACTATATTTTATCCGCGGTTGATATATGTTATATAATATAGTTAAGAGATTATTGGCGCATAATGATATTCTAACGACGTTCAGGAATTGTGACTGTATGACCAATTATGTGAACTTTGTTCTGTTCGTGCAGATAGCAGATATCGTATAATCACATTTAGCCGTAATTACCCACAATGCGATTTACAATAAAAATATACTAATACAAATAATTCAAAATTGCAATTATACTATTATATAATATACTCAAACCCAAATTGGTCACTGGTTCTAATACCCTTAATTCATCCGGCTCGAAGGACCATGTAACACGTACCAGTCCCTTTAGTAATAATCGGGAGATTGGACACGCTGTGCGGGTTCCGTATTGAATAAGGGGATTAGGCAGGTAAAAATAATCAACCAATATGTCGCTATCACGAGCTTAATATTTTACATGAATTTAAATAATTATACAAAAAAATAAACATATACGAAAAAAAACTCACGACACCGTGATAATGCACATAATATGATATGACCGGGACCTGGAGACTTGAGTTGGTGACAATGGAATAACCCGCGTGATGAGGACAATGACGACGATGTTGAAGGTACGATATTTAAGACGGCGAAAACACACAGACTTAACGGTCGGATTTAGGACGGCGAAACCGCGCGCACTAACCGACGTAATTATGAGAAACAGCGGAAAACCACACAACAAGGCGGAATATGTACGGTATAGTGAAAACCACACAAAAGGGCGGAATATGCACGGCCGTTAGATGGCGAAATTGCTACGTAGCGACCACGACTCAGTAGCATACACAACAACTTCGGGCGTCGTCCGTTTACTGTCGTTGTGTGTATTATAATTGCTCGTCGTTGACCTTTGTGCTAGGCGGATAACAACCCCACCACATATATAGCTGTTATACACATGACTGGGCCGACTCACTATGGTGTATTTTTGCAACATAACTCCCCCTTGGAAGACGTGGTGTGTCTTCCAGTGTGCGCTGATGACGGTAGTGAAGATGGCTGACAGTTGATCGTAGATTTGGCGGTCCCAGTCATACATAGTATTGGTACATGCAGGTGTCAAAATGCAATTTTGTAAAGTAACAAATATATAACATTGAATTATTCATACTTAACTGAAACATACCTTACACAATTTACATAGAAAATTACAATTCATTGACTATTACTATACGTTATATTATACTTTATATTACCACTCGTTAAGCAACACATGGTATGATAGTTGTTGGTACCTAGCGAGCAAGTATTATTCTCTTTTTTTTTTTTGTTTTCCGCTATCTGTTGCTATAAAGATTAACAGGAAGGATCGTCAGAGACGGGTAATACGGCTAATTTTACTACTGGACGCTTGACTATTCCATCCGCTGTTTGGATCGTGGCCACTCGGACTATGCCGTCGGTACCGGGATGGACTTCTTTTACACGTCCCAAAGGCCAATACGTTGGTGCCTTATGAGGCATATTTATTGTTACAATGTCCCCAACTATAACATTTGGTTGTTGTCGCGTCCATTTTGTACGTCGCTGTAGTGAAGACAAATATTCCAACGACCACCGATTCCAAAATGATTGGGTGCATTGCCGGATCAATTCCCACCGAGTTAATCGATTTATCGGTATTGATGTAAAATCGCGGGATGGTAACGCTACTAACGGTTGTCCTATTAGAAAATCGCCCGGTGTCAGTGGTCGTAAATCATTTGGGTCGGACGATAAAACGGTCAGAGGTCTGGAATTAAGAATGGCCTCGATTTGCGTGGATAGTGTAGACATTTCTTCGAATGTAAACGTTTGGACACCGATAACCCGCTTTAAGTGGTATTTAGCAGATTTGACTGCCGCCTCCCAAATACCACCAAAGTGAGGAGCAGCGGGCGGGTTGAAGTGCCATTTACACGGCAACAGTGTAGTTTGTCGACTGGCTGCGGCCGTTAATATTTCGTGTAGTTTTCGGTTGGTGCCTTGGAAATTGGTCCCGCAGTCCGAATAAATATTCGATGGAATACCCCGACGAGAAATGAAACGATTGAAAGAAGCCATGAAAGCATCTGTAGATAGATCTGATACAATTTCTAGGTGTACGGATTTAATAACAGTACATACAAATACCGCAAGATAACATTTTACCGATTTAGCATTTTTTACGACGAGATTCTTTTACTTGGAATGGACCAGCGAAATCGACACCGACGTTACTGAACGGACGGCACGGGCGGACACGGAACAACGGTAACTCGGCCATAATTGGTTGTGGCGCAGTGGCTCGATGTCGAGCACACACGACGCATTTGAATATGATATGGCGTATAGCGGATCGGCTGGATAAAATCCAATACTTTTGAGCAATCAGTGACGACACTAATTGCGGACCCGCGTGAAGATACGTGAGATGAAAAATGCCGAATTAAAATATCAGTTAACGCGCATTTCTTCGGCAATAATACTGGGTATTGTTGATGGACGTTAATTTCGGCATTCCGCAATCTACCACCCACTCGAATGACTCCCTCGGTATCGACGAAGGGTACCAATTGGGCAATGGATCTAGGCACAATAGGTTTCTTTTTCGACTGCATAAGCTTAACTAAACCTTTAAAATAAATACTTTGTGTTGAGCGAATAGCGCACGTTAACGATTCATCAAGTTCAGTATTTGTTATTGTCCCTGTACGCGTTGGCAACCTCTTTAAACGCAGCCTTATGAACCGCCGGACATAAGAGATTGTTTTTTGTAATCGAACTAATGATGGAAATGGAATGGATCGTAAAACTTCCGCACAATTACTCGCCCACTTTTTTAACACAAATCCACCGTGAGCTAATAATTTTTTAAGTTGCGATTGGACGAAGACTAATTCTGAAATAGACTCGGCGCCAGTGATAACATCATCGACATAGGTTTTAGTAGACAATATATTTTTTGCATCGGGATATTGTTGTCCATTGTCTACCTCAAGTTGATGTAACACGCGAATAGCCTGGTAGGGCGATACTGACACACCGTATGTCACGGTACACAATTCATATTCACATAACGACTTCGATGGTGAATCACGCCATAATATATGTTGGTATTGACGATCGCGCTGTGAAATCAAAATCTGCCGATACATTTTACATATATCGGCTGTGAACATATACGGGTGTAGGCGACTGTGAAGTAATAATTCAGCAATATCCGTCTGCAATTTAGGTCCGGTGTATAGTAAGGCATTGAGTGACAATTGGGAAGTAGAGTGCGCGGACGCGTCGAAAACCACTCTTAACTTTAATTGGTCACCGGTATACTTCACCACAGCATGATGTGGTATGAAGTACGTACCTTTACTTGTAGCGGGTTTCATATGCCCCAACTCTTCATATTCAACCATAAACTTCCGATATTCGTCATATAGGTTAGCATCACGTTGAAGTTTTCGTTCCAAATTGTAAAAACGCGATAGCGCCATGTGATACGAATCTCCCAATTCCGCGGGGTTCACCCGAAATGGAAAAGAAACGACATACTGACCATTTTCTTCACGTGTCGTCGTACGCGAGAATATTTCTTCGCAAATATCGTCGTCGGTAAACGGTACAGCAGGGGGAGACGGTTCTTCAATACTCCAAAAACTTTGCATCAATTGGTCAATTGACGGTTCAGTCGTTAACATAAGTGATGTAAGTTTTGATGTATCGTTGGACACGGACGTACCCGATAAAATCCATCCTATCAGTGTTTCATACACTGACGGTATGCCGTCCGTATGAATAACTCCGCCACCGTCCTTTAGGATCATGCTGTGTATATCAGCACCTAATAAAAAGTCGATGGGACCTGGTACATCAAACTGTGGGATCAGCGAAACGGATATCGTTATAAATCAATCGAATAGACGAGTTTAATTTTACGGTGGGCATAGCCCCGGTAATTTTTGACATTATTACGGGTTCACACGAGATGAGGGGAGTATTGGAAAGCTCCGGTTTTATGGTACAAGCAGTCATACCCTTTGTTTCACGTACGGGTGTATGTGACAATCCCACAATAGTATGTTTACATTGTCTACGTGGTAAGCCTAATCTGGTGACACATGCGTTCGTAATGACCGATATTTGTGACCCCGAATCGATTAATACACGAATAGGTGACCACATACCCAAGCTATTACGTATATGAACAATTGCTGTGCCAAGAACAACGGTACTGGAGGTATACGTTGCACCTGAAAAGGTGACATCCGCATTCGATGAGTTCCCGGCGAAGTGTTTTCAGCACACTGGGACACTGTACTATCATGACTCGATTCAATTGATTTGGGTTTTTACTAATGACTTATCGAGATGAAGTAGCGTATGATGCTTTTGAGCACAATGGCGGCACGTGTGTTTTGATTGACATGTGGATGTTTTGTGATGAGCACTCAAACAGTTCATGCAGAGACGACGTGACTGTGCTACTTTGAATCGCTGTTGGACTGGTAGAGAACTAAATTTAGAACATTGAAATAAGAAATGAGAATCTTTACACAATGGTACAAGATGTTTGTTGTCCTTGGTCGGGAATGTTGGACGTGAAACAATGAAGACTTATGATGTAATTTTTTACTTGATTCCGTTTGTTTGGGTAAAAATGTCGATGTAGAATTTTGTAATATTTTGCCATCGATTGTGGACAAACTTTAATAAAATATCAATAGTCGGAGTCTCATTAGTATGTTGCTCCGCTTCAAACAAACGTTTTGACTGCGCGTCTAGACACCGAGATGCTATGTAAAATAAAAGGAAACCAGCCAAATCGTCCACGCCTAGTGCCTTTATAGCAGAAATGTTCTGTTGGAAAGTGTCTAAGAACCGTTTTAAACCTGATACTGACTCACTGGTGAGCGGACAAAAGGCAAACATAGCGTCTAGATGATAATTAACTAATAATCGTTTGTTGTCAAAACGAGTATGCAATGCCTCCCACGCGACAATATAATTGACCTCCGTGAAGGGTATCGAACGTACAACAGGTAATGCTTGACCTGATAAAGATGATAATAGATAATGAAATCTTTCTATGTCGGATAAATCATCGTTGTTATGAACTAAAGACGTAAACGTGTCACGGTAAGAACACCATTGCTGAAGATCACCATTGAATTGTGGCAATAGAATTTTCGGTAATTGAACATTGCTACGTGTGCTGCGTGACGAAATATTTTGAACACTTCGATCAGCATCTAAGTGATGGTCAGCAGCAACAGCTTGCACCCTATAAAAACTGTCCAATATAATTGCTTCAATAGGCGCATGTGACTTGACAAATTCTTCCTCGCGCGATAGGATAATTAATTGATCAAGAATATCGTCCTGATCGGCATGGAAATTGGTTAATAGGCTGTCGAGGTCACGAAATCGGACCCGAAAAAGCGTCTTTTGATCGGAATCAGATTCAATATTCTCACTTAATTGTATGAGTGTTCTAAACTGTTCAACAGTGCAATCTCTTTTACAATGCTACGCTTTAGAGAGCGTTCAGCACGCTCGATATCATTCACAGACGGCGGCATTGTAGGTATAGGTATTATCCAACGTAATGGGTGTAATCGTAGAAGACCAGAAGCGGTTCAGTTACAATACAATAATATGTATGATTATTAATCGATTAGCAGATATCAATTAGTAGTAAGATTAATTACGGACAAATTCATTCGGTGGCATACACGATATGACCCTTCTAGTTAGCAGGTAACAAATTAATTTTATCAAGGCAAGACTATATTTTATCCGCGGTTGATATATGTTATATAATATAGTTAAGAGATTATTGGCGCATAATGATATTCTAACGACGTTCAGGAATTGTGACTGTATGACCAATTATGTGAACTTTGTTCTGTTCGTGCAGATAGCAGATATCGTATAATCACATTTAGCCGTAATTACCCACAATGCGATTTACAATAAAAATATACTAATACAAATAATTCAAAATTGCAATTATACTATTATATAATATACTCAAACCCAAATTGGTCACTGGTTCTAATACCCTTAATTCATCCGGCTCGAAGGACCATGTAACACGTACAGTCCCTTTAGTAATAATCGGGAGATTGGACACGCTGTGCGGGTTCCGTATTGAATAAGGGGATTAGGCAGGTAAAAATAATCAACCAATATGTCGCTATCACGAGCTTAATATTTTACATGAATTTAAATAATTATACAAAAAAATAAACATATACGAAAAAAAAACTCACGACACCGTGATAATGCACATAATATGATATGACCGGGACCTGGAGACTTGAGTGGTGACAATGGAATAACCCGCGTGATGAGGACAATGACGACGATGTTGAAGGTACGATATTTAAGACGGCGAAAACACACAGACTTAACGGTCGGATTTAGGACGGCGAAACCGCGCGCACTAACCGACGTAATTATGAGAAACAGCGGAAAACCACACAACAAGGCGGAATATGTACGGTATAGTGAAAACCACACAAAAGGGCGGAATATGCACGGCCGTTAGATGGCGAAATTGCTACGTAGCGACCACGACTCAGTAGCATACACAACAACTTCGGGCGTCGTCCGTTTACTGTCGTTGTGTGTATTATAATTGCTCGTCGTTGACCTTTGTGCTAGGCGGATAACAACCCCACCACATATATAGCTGTTATACACATGACTGGGCCGACTCACTATGGTGTATTTTTGCAACATAACTCCCCCTTGGAAGACGTGGTGTGTCTTCCAGTGTGCGCTGATGACGGTAGTGAAGATGGCTGACAGTTGATCGTAGATTTGGCGGTCCCAGTCATACATAGTATTGGTACATGCAGGTGTCAAAATGCAATTTTGTAAAGTAACAAATATATAACATTGAATTATTCATACTTAACTGAAACATACCTTACACAATTTACATAGAAAATTACAATTCATTGACTATTACTATACGTTATATTATACTTTATATTACCACTCGTTAAGCAACACATGGTATGATAGTTGTTGGTACCTAGCGAGCAAGTATTATTCTCTTTTTTTTTTTTGTTTTCCGCTATCTGTTGCTATAAAGATTAACAGGAAGGATCGTCAGAGACGGGTAATACGGCTAATTTTACTACTGGACGCTTGACTATTCCATCCGCTGTTTGGATCGTGGCCACTCGGACTATGCCGTCGGTAACCGGGATGGACTTCTTTTACACGTCCCAAAGGCCAATACGTTTGGTGCCTTATGAGCATATTTATTGTTACAATGTCCCCAACTATAACATTTGGTTGTTGTCGCGTCCATTTTGTACGTCGCTGTAGTGAAGACAAATATTCCAACGACCACCGATTCCAAAATGATTGGGTGCATTGCCGGATCAATTCCCACCGAGTTAATCGATTTATCGGTATTGATGTAAAATCGCGGGATGGTAACGCTACTAACGGTTGTCCTATTAGAAAATCGCCCGGTGTCAGTGGTCGTAAATCATTTGGGTCGGACGATAAAACGGTCAGAGGTCTGGAATTAAGAATGGCCTCGATTTGCGTGGATAGTGTAGACATTTCTTCGAATGTAAACGTTTGGACACCGATAACCCGCTTTAAGTGGTATTTAGCAGATTTGACTGCCGCCTCCCAAATACCACCAAAGTGAGGAGCAGCGGGCGGGTTGAAGTGCCATTTACACGGCAACAGTGTAGTTTGTCGACTGGCTGCGGCCGTTAATAATTTCGTGTAGTTTTCGGTTGGTGCCTTGGAAATTGGTCCCGCAGTCCGAATAAAATATTCGATGGAATACCCCGACGAGAAATGAAACGATTGAAAGAAGCCATGAAAGCATCTGTAGATAGATCTGATACAATTTCTAGGTGTACGGATTTAATAACAGTACATACAAATACCGCAAGATAACATTTTACCGATTTAGCATTTTTACGACGAGATTCTTTTACTTGGAATGGACCAGCGAAATCGACACCGACGTTACTGAACGGACGGCACGGGCGGACACGGAACAACGGTAACTCGGCCATAATTGGTTGTGGCGCAGTGGCTCGATGTCGAGCACACACGACGCATTTGAATATGATATGGCGTATAGCGGATCGGCTGGATAAAATCCAATACTTTTGAGCAATCAGTGACGACACTAATTGCGGACCCGCGTGAAGATACGTGAGATGAAAATGCCGAATTAAAATATCAGTTAACGCGCATTTCTTCGGCAATAATACTGGGTATTGTTGATGGACGTTAATTTCGGCATTCCGCAATCTACCACCCACTCGAATGACTCCCTCGGTATCGACGAAGGGTACCAATTGGGCAATGGA